>NW_005871131.1:2212814-2231269 GCF_000147115.1 Myotis lucifugus
CTTCAGGCTGTTGCTCACTGACCCCTGGGGGACTTCCAGATCCCCTCATCTTTGATATTCCAGGATCTCTTGCTTTGGTTTCGACATCTGGTTAAAGAAATAGTCACTTTAGAGAGGGGGCCCTGTTGCACCCAACTTCAGTAATTGGTACTTGCTAAGGCAGAGGGATCACCTGAGGGAGGGTTTGTAGCTGTGGGTGGGTGGAAGCAGACACAGAGGGGAATGTCCCAGGGACGGATACCAGGCCACAGGTGGATCTCATTTGAAAACTGAATTTGATTCCAGTTTGGAGTTCAGCAGTTATTCAGGTGGAGACCAAATTTCCCTCCTTTTTAAGGGCCTACAGTCTCCTGATAAATAATTAAATGCTGTTATCATTCAAAAAGTGGAAAGTTATCTCCATGAACCGGATTTATAAAATGACTTTAAGAACCTGAATGTAAACACCTTTGAATGACTCACGTCTCTGCCATACTGTGACATGACACCGATGAGGACAAAGCTTCTACGGGCCCCTCGTGCACCCCTCAAGGTCCTCTCTAATGCAGAGAACAAATGAGGTTCATCCCAGGCGAGTAACACACAGACGGGCTTTCCAAACAGACGTTACTCACCTTTATAGATAAATTTCTCCAGCCAGAGTTTGAGACCCAGCAAGTGGCAGTTGCATTTCCAGAGGTTGTCCTTGAGAAAGAGGCGCTTCACGCTGGACATGGATTCTAGGAGCACCCGATCCAGCTGCTGAAGCTGGTTTTGTTGGACCGCAAACAGGGTTAGGTTCTCCCAGCGCTCACCCAAGGAGGCTGGAAGGTGGCTGATGTTGTTGGAGGACACATCAAGCTCCCTCAGCTGAGGGAGGGAATGGAAAAGTCCACTTTCCAAGGAATGTAGGGAGTTCCGGGTCAGGTTTAACACCCGCAAGTGCTGAAGTCCATGGAAAGCTCCGGGGGCCAGGATGGAGAGCGAATTATTGCCCAAGTTCAAGGTCGTGAGCTGTGGCACTGACCTAAATGCAGAAGCGGAGAGCTGGTGTATCTGGTTATCTTGTAAATGCAGCGTTCGAGTCTGAGGAGGCAGATCGGGAGGGATTTCAGCCAGACCCTGGCGGCTGCAGTCTACAGAATTCAAGGACGCTTGACAACGGCACTCCTCAGGGCAGCCACAAGCCACCCGGAGCAGGAAAACTACACTGGAGAGCAGGAGCAGCTCACCTAGGACAAACAGAAAGGAAGTGGGATAGGAACCAGCTTGTCAGTGGTGCTGTCATTTCCTCCCCTAGGAGCACAGGCAATGCGATTCTGAGCCAGCCAACACCTTGCACCACCTTTCATAGACTTGATGCATCCCCAGTGCCAATACCTACTGCACCTTCTGTGCTAACATTGTCAGAAGCCTTGGAAAAGACACTTTCTCAGTGGCCCAGAAATCAGAACATGGAAGATTTTAGGATGTTGAATAGGAAGGTGAAAACATCTTTCTGAGGCACATGCCCTGGCAGGGAACAGCAAAATCACCTGGGCCAGAGTGTGACAGGTGATCGGGAGTTCAGGTAATCACATTCCTAAAAAGTGTGCCCCATCAGTGCGAGCCATTAGAACTCTCTGTGGGGCTGGAAACACCCTACATCTGCTGTCCAGTATGGTAGCCACTGGCTGTGTGTGGCTACTGAGCTCTGAAAGGTGACAAAGGTAGCTCAGGAACTGAATTCTTATTTGCATTTAATTTTAATGAATCTAAATGTAACTAGCCACATGGTGCCAGTGGGTAGCATATTGGACAGGGCAGGTCTAACGCGTTCCTACAGACTGGCTGGTGTGGCTCAGTGATCGAGTGGCAACCTAGGAACCAGGAGGTTATGGTTTGATTTCCAGTGCAGGAGGCAGCTGATCAATGATTCTCTCCCATCATTGATGTTTCTATTTCTCTCTCCCTCTCCTTTCCTCTCTGAAATAAATATATATATATATATATATTGAAAAAATAATAATAGCTCTAGCATCTATATATATAAAAGTCAAACCATCAGAATGCCGGAATGACCGGTTGCTTTGACACGCACTGCGGCCCTGATCGCCCCCCCACACTCCGATTGGGGGTGGGGCTGGCCGGCCAACCTCCCACATCCCCTCCCCCCAGCTGGCCCGGCCTTGATTGGCCCCCAATCAGGGTGGGCTGGCTGGATCCCACCCAGCCGAAATATATATATTCCTCTTAACCTTGTAAATCTGGTTCTACTATTATCCCCATTTTGAAAGTGAGGCAACTGAGGCACAGACAGTAGCTTCAAGAATAGCTTCGAATCACTGCCCAAGGTCACACATATAAGTAGTAGAGTCATGATTTGAACCCAAGAGGTCTGCTTCCAGAGCCTGTCAGGGTTCTTACCTGCTGTGCTTTGCTGCCTGTCAAATACTTTTACACACACACATACACACGAACAAGCACATGCATAATACTGTTTTTATAGTGATTTATAATAACCTACATAAATATAACCATCAGCATGTTTCATTCTGCATTTTACTCTAGTCACTCAAAACTGATCTATTCATATGGATACATACAGCGCTAATTCATTTCTTTTAACTGCTGTACAATATTCCATGGTGGGGCCATGTCATTTACCATTTAGCGCCTCCCTTACTGATGAGCATTTGAGTCGTTGAAGTTTTCCCTCATTAGAAATGATGCTGCAAAGAGCATTTCTGCACCGAGCTCCCTGGCTGTGAGGAACGTGGCCATGAAGAAATGTGGAAGAGGGTCTCTGGAATGAACCGGAAGGTTCAGAGGATGGGAGTTTTCTAGATACTGCAAGATTCTTCTCCAGAGTAGCTGTATCATCCCTTCTTTTCTCCTGAGATTTGAATTTCAAAATAGGGAAAATATCTGACAAGGACATTTTGTTCAATTGGTAGAGGAATTCACAGGGCCACACAATAATATTGAAAACTCAAAATAATTACCTACTCATAAAAAGGGATATTGAAAGAGGTTTGTTTGTTTGTTTTTGGCCTTAACTATGGAAAATAAAGCCTGGCTGTCAAATGCGCTGGAGCCTGGCCCTTGAATTCTCTCCGGATGTGAGCAGTGCTTTGGGGCAAAGGAAAGGTGTCTGGGGAGGTTCTGCTCAGTGTAGTTGAGCTCAGGGGATGCAGGACATCACAGCCCCTTCCCTCTTCCAAAACAGAAAAGAGCAAAACCCTCATTTTCCTTTCTACATTTTGCAAATAATCTAACTGATTCCTTTCACAGCCAAACATCTTTCCATCAGAGATTAGTCAACACTTTACACTTTAGCTGTGGGTCTCAGGCATTAATTGGTTGTAGGAAACCAAATCTTCAGCAAGAGAACATGTTTTCCACAGCATCCACTAATCTATTAACGAAAGGCTTGTCTTTCCAAGCTTGCAGCCAGTTTGTTCATTCTTTCTTTTGTCCCACTCCACCCTCCTCCAAAGGGGATGATCTATGGACTCTAACTTGAAGCATGGTGTTTTGTATGAAAAGGCCAATGACATGCCAACTGCATGTCTGATCACGGCTGGGCACATTCGTCCCCATGCCTGCCTCTGACCCAGCGTGGCGCACATACATTCTCCCTCAGAGACATCTGTTGGATCTGTTTGGTCTTTAGAGACAGACAACTTGAAACTAGGTTTCCCACGGACCCCTTTTGCAGGGGATCCCACTCCTCCCTAGGGGACTTCTCTAAGGGGCGAGGGGAGGGACGCAGCGGGGCTCACCTTTCATGACGACAGGCGTCCGTGTTGAACCCGCAGCCCTTCTATTAATTAGCAGATCAACATGCCGAGAGCATGGCCAACTCGCAGTCCAGCTTTTCATCCGCTTTTCCTGCTGCCTGCTTGTGCTTTCTTCAATGCAGAAACAGTGGTGGCTTTCAGGAGACCCTTATTCAAGCAGTCCTCTCCCTGCCTCCGTCTGGCTGGGATTGTTTTCCATTACGGGGTCTTTGGCCTGCGCCCCTCTCCTTTCTGAAAGTGTCGACCTCCCCAAGATCATCCCTGCCTGTCCCATTCAGATGACGAGCCACAGAGAGGACGTTTGTCAACTCGGCGAACAGCTGTAGCATTCAGACATGACCCCGGTGGCTCGGGCTTTTTGATTAGTTAATCTGCTTGAAGTCCAGGGCACCAAAATAAAACCGCCTGCTTAATCCGGTCGTGGTTTCTGAATTCTGTTGACTTAGTAACTGTGCTGTGTCAACCCTCGGCGGGTTGGGGGACGCTCACCGTGGATCCTCGAGCTGGGGGTCTGGCCACGGAGCCAGCAGAGTGTGTAATATGAGGACAAATTGGCCTGCTGGAGGCTGACACGGTTTCCACAGTGCACTTGTTTGGTCATCGGAGGCTTATTCAGCCAACATCCGTGGGGATTAGCTGTGTTGACAGGGCCTTGATGCCCTGAAATTCATAGCCACGGTTTCCTTTCGTGCACATCACAGTCTATTCTCCCTGGTGCCACAAATACTTCTCAGCTGCTTCTCTGCCTGCTCCCCACCTCCCCCTCCTACCGCCTCCACCCCCATTGGATTGACCTTTTGGTTCCCGTGACTTTGGAAATACTTCTCAATCTTTCAACGTTTCCCTGATTTTTCACCTAAAAAACAATAAAACCGCCCCTGTGAGCTTCGGTGGGGGGGGGGGGGAGAGGGGGGTCAATGAACTGTGACTGTTGTCTAATGGAAGCTGTTGGGAACTTTCCCACCGGGACCGGAATGTTTCTTTGAATGTGCAAATCCCCTGACATTTGCCGGGGTGGGGATGGCCCGAGCTGCCCTTCAACATGCTGAAATGCTCTGGGAGGCACAGGGACTACTTGGAATGGTGAAAACGTGCTTCTCTTGAGGCGGCCTGGACTCCCTGGCCTTGGCCAGTGTCATGGGGCTGTGGAGTGTGGGATTTGGAGTCAGATGATTCTGGATTTGAGTTTGGTTTCATCCTTCACCAGCTCTATGTCTCTGGGCAAGTGACTTGTGCACCAGGAGCCCCGTAGCCTCATCTGTGACATGGGGAGAGCAGTGGTCCTCACTTTACAAGGTTGTTTCAGAGTTAAATAAAGCAATAGGTGTCATGGCCCAGAGCGCCATCATACACGTTCACAATTACCCAAGAGGATGTGTGGCAGGACCGTCATGCTGCTGCCTTTCAAAGGCCAACTTTGACTTGACAGGTAGAGGGAGGTCCTGACAACAGACCTGGAGCCCTGCCCCCTCAGGCCGCTCCTGTGGTACCCAGGGAAGAGGCCCCTTATGAATGAAGTGGAAAAACTGGACTGTGACTATCCTTAATAGCCTCGTCTTCAGCCAATCCGCCTCCTGTCTCAGAGAACCCAACGTGCTCACCATGCCGCTCCCTGAAAAACATGCTTTACTTGGCCGCCACCTTTTGTCCTCCTACACCTTGGAGCATGGGAGATACAATGGGGGAAAGTCAGGCGTAGGCAACAAGGAGCCATTAAAATCTTAATATGGGATAAATGGTCCCATCCTCCCTCTCTTCCTTCCCCCCATCTGGTCTATTTTCAGGGGCAGAGAATTTGATAATCATCATTCCTTGGTGATACATGACTATCGATGGCCCATATGTAGCCTTCAGTCATTAATTCATCACAACATAACAAATACCTGTGAACGTAACACTCACTCTAAGAACTGGAAAGTTACCAGTAACTCAAATCAACCTGTGTGTCGCTGTCTTTTCCAGGGGTTAGCAAACATATTTTGAAAGGGCCAAATAGTAAATATTTAGACGTTGAGTACGTTACAGTCTTTGTGGCAATTACTCCACTCTGATGGAGGGAGAAGCCAGCGATAGACAATCCATAAAAAGGGCGTGTCTGTGTTCCCATAAAACAATATTTACCAAGTCAGATGGAGGGCTCGGTCACCCTACAGGCCATGATTTGTGAACCCTGCTCTAGTCCTGTATGTAGCCCCTGCTGTCACTGCTCCACCACCATCACCTGTCACCCACCCCAACTTCCACCACCAGCTGGATGTGTCTCCCTGTCTCCTCATCTATAGAATGAGGGTCTGAGTGGGATGATCTTTAGGACTCTGTTATGTGTGAAAGCTTTTCATTATGGTCAGAACACCTGAGTGGACTTGAAAGGCCCTGTATTTACAGACTTGAGGGAGTTTGAACGAAGACTTTGAGTGTCTCTTTGGGTTATAGCAGAGCTATTTAGCTGTGTTCTGCAGGGCCCAACTAGGGTCCACATCTTGAAAGATGAATACATGGACGGCACAGCTGGTGCAGGAGGCCAGGGCACCTGCAGGGTAACTTCAGACATCTGGGAACACCTGCAGTTAATGCCAGGCTGGTGGCTAAATGAGGAAGCACACTTCCATGCTGCTTATACCCTAAAGCTGTGTGGTCTTAGACAAACCACAGAATCTCTCTGAGCCTCGGCTTCCTCATCTGTGGCATGCAGATAATACCTACCTCAAAGGAGCCAGGAAGGCCCTAGTCAGTTTGGCTCAATGGATAGAGCATCGGCCTGCGTACTGAAGGGTCCCAGGTTTGATTCCAGTCAAGGGCACATGCCTGGGTTGCGGGCTCGATCCCCAGTAGGGGGCATGCAGGAGGCTATATATATTAAGTGCACAGTTTAGGTCTGGAAGAGACCTATACAGCAGATGATCAAAAGTGGCAATTTCTAGTAGCAGTATGTATTCTTGGACCTCAAAGAGTGGAGACTGGCTGCTCCCACCTACAATGTGAATACCCTGAGAACACGCAGAGAACCCCCACAGCTACAGGTTCCTTGGAGCAGTGACTTACTGTTCAAAGAGGTTCTTTGGTTCTCTTTTGCTCCTGCTGACTCTAACTGTTGATTTTAAGTGGTCAGTGCACACTTGGACAGAGAAGGACTTTGCATGCAGAGGCTGAGTTGATTAATTCCATCTGACCTCAGCCCAGAGAATAAAAGGAGGGTGTGTGATTTGCATGTTAATGCCTGCAGCATCTTTTCCCCTCCCTCTTCTCCTCCCTTCCTTTCCCCCTCCTTCCCTCCATCAGCCAGATCCCAGAAGTATCAAGTCAACTCTGCATGCAAAAAAGTAGGAGAGATGCCAAATGTCAGGTCAGGCCAAGCCATTCCCCAGAGGGGAGGATGCCACCGTGAGGGTGAGGTGCTCCTGGTACCAACACTTAGTCAAGAACCTTGTTTCCCACTCAGAAACGTGCTTCAGGCACACCCTCAGAGATTGTGGTTACCATGACACTGAGATTGCCACAAGTTCCTAGCTTCTCTATATTTCCAATATGTGTATAATATTTAGACATATATTTTCTGTACACGTTTGCCCATGTTAGGTCAGAAGGTTTCCTACTATAAGTCGGTCTATTTAACATTTCACTTCCCTCCAAAAAAAAAAATCAACAATTACTAACTCTTAAAATTGTTGATATCTTGTAATTCAGCAAACAGTTTTTTCTCCCAGGTAATGTTATTCAGTTATTTTCAAAGAATATATTGGAGTTAAATATACTCACTTGGGAGGATATTCATAATAAATTTTAGGTTAAATAAAGCAATTTGAATGGAAATGCATATTGTGTAATCTCATTTATGTTGGGGAAAAAAATGTCAGAGTGGAGGGTTCACCCTAAAAAACGTGCATTGGTTTGTCTGAAGATGAAATACCCTGATTACCCAGGGGGCAGGGATAATGTAGAAGAAGAAAGGAAAAGGAAAATGTTCTCTTTCTACCTCTGCATATTCAACTTGCTACAACAAACATGTATTACATCTGTAATCTTAAAAACATAAAGAAGAAAAGCTGACTTTTGTTAATTAGCAAGTAAAGGTGCATTTTGTTTCCTAGAATATTTGAGATCACTTGTTTTCCAGGGACTGGCTGAGTTATATGTGTAAATAGAGCATACCCAGAGCTTGATGATGTGTCTTTCCCTGCCCAGTGAGCAGACCATACAGTGCACATGAGCATGTCATCCAGTGCTATCATTGGCTTTGGTGAAATCATGGCAAAGTGCTTCCCCCATCCCTGTCACTGGGCCCCCATCCAAAGCAGGTGCTGTGAGGATCTGATGTGAGGGAGGTTGTCAAGCTGAGGGACAGCTGCAGCCCGGGATAGTAAGAAGGAGGCCCTGGCACCACAAATCCACACAGAAATTGCATTTGGTTGTGGAGAAAATATGGCATTTGGAAAATATTTCCCTAGGAATTGTGGATGATCAAATGGCAAATTTATAAAGAGCTATTTACAATGCATGGCAAATTTATAAAGAGCTATTTACAATGCCTCAGTATTATTTCCTTCCCTCCCTCCCTTCCTTCCTTCCTTCCTTCCTTCCTTCCTTCCTTCCTTCCTTCCTTCCTTCCTTCCTTCCTTCCTCTTTGGTCTTATAAAAAATATAGTAAGAGAACTAAGAATTTATTTTAAAACGTAAACATATCATTGATTTAGTGCTTGCAGTGGGTCAATATTGCTAAGGATTTGTATTAAAGTAATGTAACTGCTGTAACAAACCCCAAATATCAGTGGTTTAACTTAACAACAGCTTATTCATTGCCCTTAACACAGTGCACTTCAGATGGACAGGGGCCAGACTCCATGCCATCATTCATGGACCCAGACTCTTTCCATCTTGTCAGGATGTCTTCCTCTTAGTTCTCAGATTTCTCTCCATCAGCTGGCTGATGGGGCCGATCCAGTAATGGTACTTATTACTTTTGCTTATATTTCATTGGCCAAAATGAAATCACGTGACCATATCTAATAGCTAGGGAGTCTGGGAAATGTAGTCTAGCTGCGTGCCTTGGAAGAAGAGGAGTCATACTTGTTGCAAAGCATTAGCAGTCTCTGCCTCCACATTTTATTAGTGTTACCTCACTTAAAGGTGACAGCTCAGTAGGCTCTAAGCTTATGATGATTTCTAATATTTCTTCCCATTGTGGTAGGTTCATGAAACAAATGCTGAATGAATGAGTGACAAAACTGAGACACAGAAAATTTAAGTAACTTACCCAAAGTCTCCAGCATATTTATTACCAACACATGGATTGTGAATATCCGTGTTAGGTACTCAGGGAACTTATAGTTTAATATATTTTATGTCTTGAGGTCTTCTTTTTATATGCAATACATTCTTTTTGACAGTAAGATGCAGATTTAATTATCTGGAAGCTCTAGCTAACTGAGAAGAACACTATTTCCTTTTGAGAAGTTCAGTGGAGAATCAAGTCTCTAGTGAGAAGGTGGGAAGGGTATGTGCATCTCTCTATTCTTTCTTGCCTTCTTGCTAAGGTAAAATTTCAAGTTCAAGGGCTACCTATGATCATTAAATTTACTTTACATGACTATCTGTAGAGTTTAAACTCTCTATCTGGCCTCAAGCTGTCTAATAAAATTAGTAGAGCAGTGGATTTAAAATAAAATTAGTGGAGTAGTAGTTATGAAATGTGTGCCTTCAACCTCCTTAAAACTAAGGAAGACAGTGGCCAAAATGTATGAGACTTTTTCAGTATCGACTTGTCCATGGAGCCCAGGTCTGAGCGAGGTGTTTAGGCATTAGTAAAGACATGGCATGCTGGCTCTTGGTCTTCAAAGAACTTACCAGTTTGTAGAGTGCTACTTAGCAATTCTTATTTATTGTATCCGATTCTATGATGATCATCTCATCACCTTGAATCTGTTACCCATGGAAAGACTGCATATGACTTTGTTGGACACTGACACTGTCCAACTCTCCGGAACTAAGTCTCAGAAGTCTTTTGGGTGGTAGCAGAGGCAGACTTAGAGGCAGATTTGTGGTTTTTTTGTTTTGTTGTTGTTGTTGTTTTGGTTCAGGTTAGAGGAAGTACAGACTTCCTATTCCAAGTTCTCCCCAACCGCAGCCTTCCAGCACTTAGCTTGTGTGCATACAGGATGCATGTGAAGATAAAGATGCATTCAGATAAGTATGATTAAAGGTAATTAGTGAGCTCATGCAGCTGGTGGAATAAACATAGACAGATGCTGGTTGATATTAAGCTAATGAAAGAAACAAAAGGATCAAGAAACATGGCAGCTTAGGAAGCCTGGCCAAGGCCTCACACTGACTCGTTTTACTTAGATCTTTTGATTGACTACTTTTGTCCCTGCCCCCCAATATAAATTGGAATCAAATTCATGTTTGATTGTTTACTCATGTTATACATAAAATGCAAGTTTTGTGCAGTTCTTCTTGGTGAATCTTTATTTGCTTTTGTACTTTTATTATAACATGATAGTTCAGTTTCTGAAATAAATGACAATGTGTTTTTCATATTTTCAAATTATAACTTAGTGGATATATATTGTGGTGCAATAATAAAGCCGGGTTTTGCCTTTTTCTCTTTAAAGTTTGCTCTGTGTTAGCTCTTTGATATGTCTAGTTTAAAAATGTTCTGGACAACACAATTATCTCAAGCAGGACTTACATTCCGACCCACCAAGTACCAACCCTGAACTTGAGGAATCCTTTTTGTTATTCCAGCCTTCATCTGACCCACTGTTTCATGTTAGAACAGTGTCCCTGCTATGAAAGCATGGAATACGAAGTGAAACCATCTAGGTTCAATGCTGCATCCAATTTTTACTGGCTGTGTGACCTTAAATAAGTTACTTAACCCCTCTGATCTTCAATTAATCATCTCTACAAAGGAACCCTGGCAAACTGTCAGATTTGCAGGGAGGGTTAAATAATATTTTTATGCAAGAACCTTAGCAAAAAAATAAAAATAAATGAAAATGCCCCTGCACATAGCAATATACATTAGCTGGTCTATTCTCTATTATATTCTCTATTATTGTGTCTGTATGACATATACCAACTAGGCACTTAGGCTGTATCTATTTGCACTGATCTTTTTGGAAGAAAAACAAGCGAGTTAAATGCAAAGGAGCGTTTTGCTTGTGTAACAGAGTTCACCCTGTTTTTGGATTATAAAACATGCATGGGGATGTGTATTTTCCTAGCATCAGCTGCCATCTAAGTGAATTTGTGCTCTACATATCTCTGCTTGTCATCAAAACAGTTCCACAAACAAAAGAACGTTTACCTTTGGTGTCATGTGACTGAACCTTCACGGGGGACTTTTGTTAGCAAAATAATAGCAAAATAAAGGCCCTGCGTTGACTTCCATGCAGCCTCCACCCCAGTTTAGAAGGGCAGCTTCCCATTTTGGTGCCATTAGGAACATTCTCATCCTTTCATTTAACCCAAGAATCCCACCGTGGGCCGCCTTCTGTGTGCTTGTCCTGTTCATTTTAAAGGTTTACCTACGGATCTTTCCTTGGCAGTCCCTCCCTGGTAGGAGGCCCTTTCCCCATCCTCGCCTAATTAGAGAAAGCATGTAGTCATCTCCCCAGGGCTGTTTAGCTTTCATCATGAAGCATGACTATCAGGGTTTCGAGGTTGATAGGAGTGGAAACATTTGTGTTCAACAAGCAGGCTCCTTCATGTGTTGTCAACATTTCATTTGTGATTCTAATGAGAGCCGAGGAGAAAATAAACTCAGTGCACGGCTCTCCACGGCCACAGCTGATGTTTATAAGTTCCGATCCATGGCTCCGATGCGCTTCCCACGAAGACATTTGGGAAGGCAGCTGTGCGCTGCTGCTGTGTGATCAGGAGCCAAGATGGTTAGATCTACGGAGACATCCCCAAGAATGGGCAATGTAGGTGCTGACGTGTACTTGTTGGTGTTTTAAATGTCCCCTGAAGGTGGAAACACCCTTATATAAAAATAGGGTATATTAGAGGGACTCCCATTCTTGACCCCTATCTCATCTGGCCTCCTCTGAAGGTCTACCAGGGATTCCACTGTGTGTTTTTTTATTAAAAAGGCACCTACTGAATGCCGCTTAACTGCTAAGCTCTGTGTTTGGGGGTATTATAGGCATGAAAATAAGACAGCAAAATAAATGGACCTACAATCCAAATGCCCCTACAATCTAGCAAGGAGACAGACATTTATGATTCGGCCACTCACAAATAAGAAAAACTCAAGCCCTAACTGGTTTGGCTCAGCGGATAGAGCAGTGATGGCGAACCTTTTGAGCTCGGCGTGTCAGCATTTCGAAAAACCGTAACTTAACTCTGGTGCCGTGTCACATATAGAATTTTTTTTTATATTTGCAACCATAGTAAAAGAAAGATTTATATTTTTTTATATTTATTTTATATATTTAAATGCCATTTAACAAAGAAAAATCAACCAAAAAAATGAGTTCGCGTGTCACCTCTGACACGCGTGTCATAGGTTCGCCATCACTGGGACAGAGCGTCGGCCTGGGGACTGAAGGGTCCCAGGTTCGATTCCGGTCAAGGGCATGTACCCGGGTTGCGTGCACATCCCCAGTAGGGGGGCGTGCAAGAGGCAGCTGAATCGATGTCTCTCTCTCATCCATGTTTCTAACTCTCTATCTCTTTCCCTCTCCCTTCCTCTCTGTAAAAAATCAATAATATATATATTTATTTAAAAGAAAAACTCAAGCTGTGGGAGTGCTGGGAAGAGAGGTCCCTGGTGCCATAAGAGAAGACAGCAGGGAACCTGACTTGGGAGCATGGGGCAGCCGTCCCGGTGGATGTTGTAACCTGGTTGCAATGGAAAAATGGGCAAGAATTTACTGCAGGAAGAGGGAGGGACAAGGGCCATCCACGTAAACACATGGCATGTGTCAGGCTGAGAGGGCAGCGTGGATGGCACAGTGCCCTGGGAGCCACGGGAGTCCAGGGTGGCTAACACAGAAGGTAAGGAGAGCTCAGTGAGAAGATGCTGGAGAAGAGGCGAGGAAGCCAGTTGTTGAGCCTCCCACCCCCACCTCCTGCTGTAACTGCATTATTAATATTACAGTGTCCTTTGGCAGCCCCACCATCTCTCCATAACTGGACAGATGTATCTTGCTGCCCTCCATAAGGATGTAGAGAGGATTGCAATTTCGCAAGCATTACCACATCTCGGTACATGGGTATCAAATCCTGAGCTCTTCCTGCAGTTTGCGGTTGTGAGGGAGTCCTCTCCGCACGTGCCTGGGGAGCGGCAGGAGGGAGTTGTCCTCCCCACACAGTGCGTGGTCCAGTGCCGTGCAGGAAGAGCCAGCCCTGCTGGGCTCGGGCTCCGTTGCTAGGACAGAGCGTTCCCTCCTGAGTGTTCAGGTGTATGTTAGTGTGGATACCACAGCCAGCAGGCCAGGGGTAGCAAGTAAGTGCTTGGGTGCTGCAGTTACTTGCTTTGCGGGGGCCTAGTGGCCCACCCAGTAGCCCCAGGGAGCCCAGCAGGGCCTCGGAATCCTTTCCAGCCTGGTGCGCCAGGCAGACAACAGCTGACAACTGCTGGCCTCCTGCTAGCATCATCCTAGTTGCTGCTCCTGAAGCAGATCCTTGTCATTTGCAAATTTGTCTGAGAAGTCTGGAACGCAAAGCCAAGGACCACCTTGGGAGAATTTGAAGGATGTGCTAGGAAGCTACTACCGAGCCCCATCTACCCCCCAACATCTGCATCTTGATGTAAACTTGGTGTTTCTCCTTGTCCTCATGAAGACAGTCATTTTCCTCCTGTTATAAGATAAGTTAACTATTTCTAAAAATGGGCTTCCAAAATGAGAAACAAAATTGTAGGACATGTTGAAAGGGATGAAGCTGTGGCCTGTGCACTTGCACAGGATGCCCATGGCTCCCACTAGAGATGTGGTTCCAGAAAAGCTGGAGGGTGGCACAGGCATCTCTTGTTTCTGAAATTGGGCACGTGGGTGACCGCCAGGCAGAGCTCCCGTGATCGCCAGGGTTTGCTGGTTGGGTGGGTTAGCCCTGAGCCGCATGTAATTTCTCCCTGAAACTTGCCCAGCAGAGCATGGTCATGGGCTTAAGAACCGGAAGTGTCTGAAAGGGTAATAAATGTTGGACGGCAAACTAGGACCAAGAGGAAACTGTGAACTAGCTCCCCATTGATTCCTCCACCCATCTGTCACATTTGGGGTGACCTGGCACTGAATTAGCAGCTTGTTCTAGCTCCCCATTAATTTCTGTGTGCATCTGTCACATTGAGGTGACCTGGCACTGTGAATTAGCAGCTTGTTCTGTTTAGTTTCTCTGTCTAGAAATAAGGTTGCTCTGACTGACAGAGTCCCTAAATTCTCAAGGTGAATCAAAACATCTCAAACTCATGGAACACACAGAAAATCTCAGACACAGGTGCTTTCCCCGGAGGCAATCAGGAAGTCGTCCGCCATTCCAGGAGTGGAACTATTACTTCTTACATCTTACAGAAGAAAAAAAACAAAAACAAAACACAACCTGATTTGGGGTGAGAGTGAGTCACTAACCAGAGATCAGTTTGTAAGTAATAGGGCGGGAACTTGAACCTGCATCTGTCTGATCTCAAAGCCTTTTAACTCCCATGTTCTTTCATTTCATCTGATTCTTCCTGGCCCCTTCCCCTTCATCAGGGGCAAACAAAGGAAGGGCCTAAAAGAGACTTAGCCCAGATAAACAGACTTGATAGAAATGACCCTACCACCCCTACCCATGCATCCGCTGACCTTAGGTCTTCGTGCTCAGTGCTTCTCCTTGCCAAGGGCCACCTAGAGAAGAGGAGGGCCTGGCGCCTGGCGGCTGTGGCTACAGGTGGAAAGGGTTCTGGGCGGAGGTGAGGGAAGCGGGCACTTTGTGCATGGAGCTAGCACTAATCTGGTCCATCCCTGGAACGCGCTATCAGTCAGATCTGGGACAGATTTGTCATGGCTGCTCCCCTGTTCAGAAGCCGCCCCCGCAGGCCCACCCTCTCCTCCTAGCTGGGCAGGAAGGGCGGAACTCCCTTTGATCTCAGGGCCGGTAGCAGGAGAAGCATGGCGTTTTGTGGCCCTGCTCCTGCCCTGCACCCTGGGTGAGTGTTTGGATAGCCACGCTAACAAAGCCCCTTGGCCACGTTTGCTTTAGAACCTCCCGGCTCAAGACAGAGCACGCCCTGGAAGGAATCCATGTGAAATGGCAGCCTCTTTGCACTGAAGAGTTCTCGGTGGCCATGCAGAGCAGAGGAATGCAGGACTCAGGGCTCAGCAGATGATAAGCAGCTCAAAGAGAGGGCAGGAGGTGGACGGGCTGAGCCCACCTGGCAGCCCGGACAGCTGGACTTCTGTGCAGGAAAGAACCACACAGGCCCTAGCCACTTTAGCTCAGTGGATAGAGTGTTGGCCTGCAGACTGAAGGGTCCCAGGTCCGAATCTGGTCAAGGGCACGTACCTAGGATGCAGGCTCCTGGCCCTGGTCGGGGGCATGTGGGAGGCAACAAATCAATATGTCCCTCTCACTTCAGTGTTTCTCTCTGTCTCTCCCTCTCCCTTTGGAAAAAATATCCTCAAGTGAGGATTAAAACACACACACACACACACACACACACACACACACACACACGAACCACACAGTCACCATGTGGGTTTCCAGTCTCCATCCACAACTCTACACCTGAATAAAAGACATCGGCCCAGAGACAAATCAGCCAGCTTTTGAGATACAGTCACAGTTTAACAAGTAAGACAGGGAGCTCGTGGGAGTCCGACTTTTCTACTGATCCTCCTGCAGAAAGGAAAGTTTCTGCATCAAGTACTTCTGAATAGGGCGTGCTTGTCTTTTAAAAATATGGTCAGCTCCCCTGTCGTGCAGTATACTTTGATGTATTAAAATACAGTTTGCCCCCTCCAATTACCGCCTCGGTGCCTAATGCTGTAAAATTAAACTGTTCCTCGCTGATGTTTTATGAAGCTCCACCAGCGTTTCAGACGCAGACATCTTACAGAGCTTCAGGCCATATGTTTTATATGCTGTCGGGGTGAACTCTGACTTGGGTCCCGAAAGCCCCACCCCCCACATTTTTTTTTAAGTGCAGCATTTTCAAAAACTTTGCTACAGGCTGCTCCCAAATTGTGGACTGTTGGAAGTACACCTCTCTGGTTGTGTGAGTGTGAGCCCAAAAACTGGTTTTATACAAAGAAGGATACACAAGAATGTTTCCTGAATATCACTTTTGCATTTATTCTGTGCTTGATAGTATTGTGTTTGATACATTTTCCACCATTTTGGGGGGGGGGTGGGGACTTAAGGGAATAGAATATTTATTTTTGAAACCCATATGCAAAAAAGGATATGCCTTTATGCACAATGAGTTCACCTCTGTAGCAGGGAGCCAAAGGTATGTTTGCATTTTAAGAAAGAAATGGATGTAGCCACAAACGCCGATCCTCTTAACAAGACTAACTTTGTCATTTAATAAGGGAGATTATTTCATAGATTTAAAACCAGTTAACACATTTAAAACCTGATAAGACAAGGCAATCCTGGTATGTTTCCTGTTCTCTGGTGATTAAAGCAAAGCGAGGGCTGGGCTAGGGGAGGTTTTCCATGGTACAAGTAATGCTGTGAATGTTTCTCCTGGTAATGCAATTAGGAAATATTGGCCCCAGTTAATGTAACTTAAACAAAACATGTTGTCCTCGTCAAACTTGTTCAAGTTGTTAAACAGGCAAAGCCTTGTCCAAAAAGTTAAAAAACAGGGGCATATAGTGTTTCCATGGAAACTCTGTTAAAATACTGATTTGTGGATATGATCATAATCAGCCCCATAATCTAATATGACTGAATTAAATGAAAAAGAATCTTGGTTATGAAGTAAGCCCCCTGTGTAAGAGTATTCTTACACATGCAGAAAACATATGGGTCCTGACGGGCACTCTTTTCAAACTGCTTACTGGTGTGGGGACGGAGCTTTAAGATTCCAGTTTCTGTGTGCTGTTCTCCCCCCTTCCATTCATTGTTCAGCGTCTTTATAATGCTGGCATTGTGTGGGTGAGCAGTAAATAAAGTCTTGATGGCATTTGGAGTTTTTAGTGTGTATCATTGCTCCCCCTAAACACCCACATTGTTTTCATTGTCTTTTGTAACAAGAGAAGATAACCCATAATATTTAACGGCTTGTGGGACGTTACAAGATTAAGTTTTATGAATATAATAATTTCTCCCTGCTAATGGAATCTTGGTAGAATTCTAACTATGCAGTTTCAAATGGATTCCTTTGACCCCTGGAGGGAAGGATATGGAACAGGAGCTGGGGTGAGTGTCCCTGGAACCCCGAGCAGAGGCTCAAGGCCGTGCCCTGGCCTCCCCGCCACCCAGGTCGGTGGCTCTGTTCGCACCTGTCTGAGCTGCAGTAAAAATGGAAACTGCCCACCATGGGATACACCTCAGCCTGTGGAATGGCAAAGACTGCTGTCTTTCGGTAAAGCAACTTGATTTATTTGAAATTCTGTTCCACCTTGAAAAGATCACAGGTGGCATTTGTGGGACCAGTTTCCATATCGCAAAAATATGTCCTCAGTCACATAAGGACTTAAAATAGAATGGTTACTGCGTGATTGTTAGCAAGAGCCTGGCAGTCATTGGTGCCTTAGCCATGGCATCCCAGAGCATGTGCAGAAAGACTGTGTGACAGCTGGCAGTGAATGCGCCCTGCACAGGTGTGTCTGCACAGCTCATGTCACCCAGGTCCCCTGGTGCTTGGGGCCTGGGTCCTAAGGTCACAGCATGGCTGAGGCTCACCTTCTGGACAGCGACCTGCCGAGTAGAGTAAGACAGAGCTCAAGGATTCAGACCCTGCCCCCAGGAGCAGAAACTGACTCCTCCCTGAGCTCTCCCATCCACCTCCCAGAGTGGCTGCATCTTCCAGGTGTGCACACCTTCTGATTTGGGTACAGAGAGAAACAGACAAGGAGAGAAATAGGTTCAGGCCAGAATCTGGTGTCAGGAGCTTGAATCTGCTGATTATTTGCTCTCCTTAATGATTCATTTTTTTTATTTCTAATTAACTTGATTTTATAGCAAAGTAACATATGAATATGGTTTTTAAAAATTAAATAGCACTTAAAAGCTTACAAAGCTTCCTATAGGCAACCTAGAGGCAACCACTTCTACCATGCTTGGCATCTCTTTTTCATGAGCAAGTTGAGGCTACCACGTTTTATTTGTTTTCAGATATTACTTATTTACTTTCTTTAACACCTGAGTGCTTTGGACTTTTTACACCAGCCCTTCTCGCTCTCTCTCTATTTCACCAACATAGCTATAGACCTATGTTACAGTTTTTGATTAATTAGACAATGACTATATTATTCAGACCATCTATGTACTGTATATTCCCTACTATGTTACATAGGGTGCTATTGTGTGTGTGTTTTATGATATGTTCTCCTGCAATGAAAAATCCCCATGTCCTTTTGTTCGCTCAGTTTTCCTTCTACTCACCACTATTTTTCCCCATATGTTTCATCAAATATCTAAAATGCCTGTTACTATTATTTTCTAAATATTCAGTATTTCTGCCTATTTCATCATTTCTTGGAGAGACCTTGCTCCCTGTGCCCTCTGTCATCCTGTCCATCTGGACAATTGCTCTCCAGG
>NW_005871131.1:2231497-2264043 GCF_000147115.1 Myotis lucifugus
TCCAGTGCGATTGAAACTTTGTCGCCACACTCAAGGGGCCAAAGAGCCTCATGTGGCTCGCGAGCCGAAGTTTGCCGACCACTGCCCTAGACCCTATCTTCCTTTTCCTGTCTAATACCTCATTTTGGATTTCTAAGAAAAGAAGGTAAAATCTTTTTTGTCCTTGTAGCTCTGAGAATGTCTTAATTCCACTCTTACACATGAAATCATGTGGCTGGGTATAGAATTCTGAGCCGGAGATTATTGTCTCTCAGAATCATGAAGGCATTATTCCATTTTCTTTGGAATCCCAGTGTTATTGTTAAACAGTCTGATAGCACATTCTTTGATATGACCAGGTTTGCCCAACCTCCATCTCAGAAGCTTTTAGAATGGACTCCTTATTCCTAGTGTCTTGAAATTCTTTGATGCCGTGGGTCCCTTGTTTATTTTGTTGGACATTTTATAAGCTTCTTTGATTTACAAATGTATGTTCTTCAGTTCTAGGACATTTCCTTACGTCACTTTCCAGAATTTTTAATTTTATTTTCTGGGGCATTTTCTTTTTCCAACTGTTTCCTTTCTTAAATTTATTTGTTTATGGTGACTCTAGTCTTTTAAGTTCCCAAGAGTCCTTTTTTAGAGCAGCTTGTTCTTGTTCAGAGGACACAATACCTTCTTTGATCTCTCTGAATATATTGACTGTTTTTTCTTGTTGTCTGTGCTGATAACTCTAGATCATTTTTGTGTGTGTGAGTTTTGTCTTTCTTTGTCATGGTGAAAGATCTCTACAAATATGTATAGCCTTAGTTGTTATTTAAGACGGAGGAACTAAAATGCTGATTAAAGATTTCTCCACAAATGGACCTTACTATTGGTAAATCAGTGCAACCCAGTCAATTTAAAGGCATGGTCTATGAAATGTTAATAGCTTTAAAGCTTACTTGGGCGATATAAGCCCAGCTGTCAGCATCTGGGATCTGGACAGGGGAATGGAGACTAGGCAGTCTCATCAGAGAGCATGCAGGTTTTCATTTTCTCAGTTCATCCCCTCATCCCTACCTCATCTTCACAGAGCATTTTTCAGGAATATATAAGACTAGAGGCCCGGTGCATGGGTAGGGTTCTTTAGCCTGGCCGGTGATCAAGGCCTATGGGGAGCAGGGGGCTGGCAGGGGGAAAGGACCACAGGAGGTTGGCCCCTGGGGTGGCCGGTTGAGGGGAGGGGCCATGGGAGGTTGGCTGTGGGAGTGCACTGACCACCAGGGGGCAGCTCCGGCATTGAGCGTCCACCCCTGATGGTCAGTGCGCATCATAGCGACCGGTCAACTGGTCATTCCGGTCGTTCCGGCTGTTTAATTGTAACGGTCACTTAGGCTTTTATATATATAGATGATAGTTGTGGCATATGCAGCCGAATATATTTGTGGGGAACTGCTAATCTGTGCTTTCCAGCCAACCATGTCAGTGATTAGAATTGCTAGGGGATCTGGCCGTTTCAGCATTATTTTACAGTGTGTTGGTCTTGAAAGTAGCTATGTGGGCCAGTATTCCCTGTCCCCAGAAGCCATCTTTCATTTGACCTCAGTCCAGGCATGTATCTCTCTCTGAGGAGCCTGTGAATGTCAACCGAGCATGGACAGTGCCTCACAGGTGTAAGGGATAGAGAGTCTCTGGAGAGGCCTGGAGTCCACGCCGGGCTTTCCCGTCTGTTAGCTCTGTGACCTGGGCCAGTTAGTTAACATCTCCAAACTGTCCTATCATTAACTCTTAGCTAAGTCTGAGGGAGTCTCAAGCTTGTCCCCAACAAGTGTAAGTGTGAAATGCTTCCCTCTCACAACTGTATTAATGTCTACAGTCACCCTCCCCTTTCTCAATATCATAGGCCTCTGGGTGTGTGATGAGGATTGTGGGGAATCAGACAGGATCAGGCAAGGTTTGCTGTGTGTGGAAAAGTCACTCCCTCTGAGCCATCAATGGGCAAGGCAACCGAGCTGGGGGAAGGCAAGGGTGCTCTTCGGTGGTGGGTGGTCCTGCTTGCTGGAGTGACTGAGGGGCTTTATCCACTGTTCCAGCTCCTTCACTGTTCCAGCTCCTTCTCCACACAGAAGTCCTTCACCACTCCATCTGCCCAGCTGTATTTCAACAGCAGGGAGATTTGTGCCCTGCCTCAGTATCTCCTCCCCTTGATTCTAAGGGACCACGAGTAGACACTTCTACTCAAATAAAAAGTAATCCAAATCAATGTGCATGCACTGAAAGGTTCCCAGTTCTTCATACTTCCACCTCAAATATCATTTTACCCAGGAATCTTTGGTCTTGGGTTGGCCCCCCTTTTAAACTCCCATGTCATCCTGTACATACATGTCTTTCAAAGCACTCACAGTGGCCACTGGTTGTGTGGTGTCTGTGTACCTGGAGAGATGTTAAGCCTGAGAGCACACGGGCTGTAATCCTCACATGTCCCAGCACAGAAGATGCTCAGTCGGCATCTGCTGAATGAAGAGAAGCACAAATAAGAAGGGAAATCCGTGAAGGGTAGAGGCAACGTGAGGATGCATCAATGGCAGAAGAGAAGACGAAGCCTCCTAGAAATAACCCTTCCGTGGATAAGGAAAATGAAATGTTTGATTTAACAGAGAAGAAAATCAAGCTCACCTGCCCCATGCCTCATTCCAGAATACCAAATACCAACAGCGGCCATGGAGTTAAAGAGCCGGCTCCAAACCCAGGAGGAGTGAGTATTCTGCCCAAGCCTGGAGAAAGAGGCTGCTTTGCTCTCTCCTCCCTTGAATGAAAATAATCCAATCTTTTATTAAACACTTGAAACAAAGAAGAGGTAAAAGGAAGAGTAAGAAATGCAACTTTGGGAGGAGAAACAGTTTATTTAAAAATTCCCTGGAACCATTTGGTCCCCAACTGAGATTACTCTTAAGGCATGAGCTCAAGTGTGGATGATCTTTAGCTGTAGTTGCAATACTCTGTTGATAAAAATAGTTAAGCATTGTGAGACATTAATCTCCCTGTACCATAGTGCACTTAAGATGAGGAAATCAGCAGCTCTTTGCTTTTGCCTGCTCATAGCAACAACCATTCAAGGAAAATTTTGATGTTTTGTTATAGGAGCAGTTGGGAGTGGTAGAGAAAAAGAGAGAGAGAGAGAGAGAGAGAGAGAGAGAGAGAGAGAGAGAGAGAGAGCTCTAGCTCCTTCCACCATGTGAGGACCCTCTAGGAACCAGAACTTGACCTAGGAACAGAAGCTACTCTAGGTATTCCAAGTAGTAAGGGCCTGAATACAGGAAAGCAGAAGCTTTTATAATTACTGATGGGTGGAGAGTGTGGGTTGGGAAGCATGAATGCAGATGGTTCTCAAGAACTTGCTTGAAAGCTCTCCAGACTTCACATCTGCCAGCACATCTGCCTGTAACTGCCTCCAGACTAGCATGACCTCTCTCAATCCAGCACTAGCTCTCTCATTTGGCAAACTCTAATCTAGAACCATCCATGGGTGGGGGACTCTGGGAAATACAGTCCTAGCTTCTCTTCCCTAAGACAAGACAGGCCTCCTAAGGAGGAGGTGGTGCTGTCCACTGGAATATCACTCAGAAATACCCCGGAACTTCCTGTGACCTCCAGTTATCATGGCCTTCTGTTTGCCCCACTGCCACCCCCTTTCCCCTGCTTGTCTTGGTGAGAGGGGAGACAGGAAACTTGTTACCTGGGAAAGTTCAGGTATGGTGTGAGCCTCAGGTCCACTCCAGGTGACCTCCCAAGAGCCCGCCAAGCTGAGTAGTTCTCTCACTGTATCCCCTCACACGCTGCCTCAGTGAAAACTGAAAACTTCTTGATAAAGGTTAATGGTAAGAAAGGAAAATACTCCTGAACCTTCATGGGGACACCTGTGCTGGCCTTCTTCATTATCCACATTGTCATTCCTGAGAGCAGTTAAAGGGCCTCTGTGTGTTCAACCGGTCTGGGAAAAGGTACCATGCTCCCTGTACTCTCCTACCATGAGCAGCAGCATGGTCCTGCTGACCTGCCACTGCACGGTGGCCATGGTCACCTGGGGAGCTTCCCCGGGCCATGGCGAGGCTCCCCAGGAAGGGGCACCAGGCTTCCTTAGTGACGCTTGACATGAAGTCAGGAAGGTGGGCACGCACGCCCCAGATCGCTCCATGCAGTGCTGGCCTCAGCTATTATGTTGGACTGTGTGCAGGGAGTTGCTTAAAGGACGGGTCTCTGGGCATGCAGCTAAGTTGCCCAGCCCCGACTGGAAGGAGCCGCCAGTTGCATTTATCCGGACGCCATCCATTGCAAGCAACAAAAACCAAACTCAACGTGGCTTAAGCAAAACAGGCAAATGAAAGGACGTCTCATTATCGAAGCGGTTGGGGTGGGTGGAAATTCACTGTTTTATAACTAAAAAGTCCAAAGTTGCAGGTTCAGTTGGAACCGGGGCTCAGCTGAGGTCACCAGGTTCTTTGTCTCTTGCTTCACTTGTCTGTGTCAGCCCCGTTCTCAGGCCGACCGCTCCCAGCAGTGTCCCCAGCCCTCATCCACCAGCGTGGTAAACTCAGTGGAAAGAATCCTCTTACTTCCTGAAAGTCTCAGTTCAAAGTCCTGGGCCTGGCTCTCATTGGCAAAGCTCGGGTAGGTGCCCATATGGCAGAGGAGGGGACGCATTCCTGTGCCTGCTGCGTAGGGGGCAGACTCCACACAAACCACATGGAGTGAAATTGAAGGCAGGACAGCCCCCTAAAGGAAAGGGTGTAGGTATGGGTAAGGGAGGGCAAGGCTCTGCTACCACCCCCTCCCAAAAAAAAGCATGCATGCCCAGCTGGCTAAAGCAAAAGCTGTCTGTCACTCCAGCGCAGCTGGAGTTAGAATTAGTGCAGGCCACCTCTGCATCAACCCAGTCAGATTGCCCACCTTTTTAGACTTCCGGTTGCTCATTTGTGCAGTAAATAGGGTGGGTTTTAGGTCCACTCCACCTTTCCACCCCTACACTTGTGCACATGGACCTGTCTACACCACAGCCAAATGGGGTAGATCGGTTAGTTATTTCAGGCCAAATTGGGTCAGAAAGCAGCAACACAACACAAAACAAACAAACAAATAAAAACAGCCGGAAAAATCTCCCAACGTTGTCGGTTAGGGACTCAGAAATATTCAAAACTGGTTTTGAAGAGACACACTCCCCAGAAGTGGCCATGGTCTCTGCCACAGACAGGTAGGGCCTGCGGGAGCCCAGGCGGAAGGTTGCTTTTGCCTAAAATTCTTTTGGAAACAGGGCCCCGCCGAACTCATCTGGCGTACCGCGCTCTGGGCAGAAGTAATTATTTTTACGAGGCATTATTCATGTCTAGTCTACCTGAGGGCCACCCCAAATAATGCTTCTCCAGCTATTAAAGGCTTTATCAGGCACGCAGCGTCTCGAGCAGTTTCCTCTGGGGGAAGAGAAAAAGATTCCTCTTGAAGTTTACCACCTCCAGGGGCAATTGCTGCCCATTTCAGGGCCACGTTAAGTGGTTGGCACCTGAAAAAAGGGCAGCCTTTCTCTTTTAAGTGCAGCCGGAACATGGGAGTGAAGGAAGGGAGCGGGAGAAGTGTTTCCATGCGGCCGAGGCAGCTTTCTTGTTTTGCTGTGAGCTGGCAAACCTCAACATGCTCAAGCAGCGTTTTGTCAGATTTCTTAAATGCTGAACGTGGCACTGGCCCAAATGAATGTAGATGTTATTTTAGTGCTAGGAGAGATTTATTTTAATGTACAGATGCAGCCACTACAAAGGCCCTTTTAGTCGACTGGGGGCTCTGTTCCTGGCTCTTGGAGTCTCTACAAGCCCCCTTCTCGGTCTGGGGAGCCGGTGGACGCGGTGACATTGCAGAGTATCCCCCTTCTCTCCCCGTCTCCCAGGGCAGTGACAGGAGTGCTGCCAATAATTATCATTCGGGCGCTTTGTGCAGGGAGAAGCAGTTTGCAAGGGTCCCTTCCCTTTCCCTGGAATTCGGAGACCGTAGGGCTTGATAAAAGAAAAGGCACCAACAGGGAGCCGACTCGCCCAGCTCCCGGCTCAGCAGAGCAGCCCCAAGGGGCGCGGGTACTGATCCAGGACCTCGGTGCTCTGGGTGCGGAGGGTGCTGCTCAGGGACTGCTCGCCTCCGAGATGGGAAACCCATCAGTGGGGCTGAGCCTCAGATACCAATATCTTGCACCTTGATCGAAGCCAAAATAAACGGGAGAGGAAGCACAGAGGAAGCGTGGCCACATGCGAGGCTTGGCCCAGCCAAATCTATGCTTTCAAGGCAAGACGAGAGCAGGGCAGCCACAGACAAAGTCGGGGGCGTGGGGTGTTAGAGAAAAGGGGGAACAATCACCAGACTCAGGGGCAGAAGGGAAACTGGAGCCGGGACAGTTCTCGTCCCCATCCCACTCAAGGCCCCTCTTTATAATAGTGTGCAACATCCCCTTTACTATCCCAAAATGGAATCCGTGGAAAATATAACCTGTTTCTCTACAGGCTGCCAAACAAAAAAAGAAAGAAAGATCTATAGACTGCTCCAACTAAAATAGCAAGAAATAAAAGGAGAGTCGTTTCTAATAGGATAATATATATTTTAGTGTGTGAGCGCTTGGGCACAACCAGGAGAGAGACAGAAGGCAGTAGCCAGATGCTGTTTGGACATCTCCGCCACACACCAGGCCTCCTGGCTGAGGGGATTCTCTGAAACAGTCGAGTTGCTGGCAAAACAAAATGTGCTCATCTCCCTTTCCCAGGACTGTAGTTACATTTCTCGAAAATCCCACGTGCAAGATGTACTTTGTATTGAGAAGTAAACAGAGGCCTAGATGGGGAGCATGCTTTCCAAGGCAGAGCCCTTGAAGCACGGAGGGCCAGGGGCCACTCTTTGCTGGGGGCCATCTCCTGAGCTGTAGGCCTTCCAGTTACTGTGACAAACTACAAACTTCCAAAACAGCCCCCTAGGGGGTGATGCAGCCCCACTGAGAACCACGGGGGAAATGGGCAGCAGACTTCTGAGTCAGGCTGTGGGCTCAAATCCCAGTTCCACCAAGTCCCAGCAGCTGTGTGGCCCCAGTTAAGTTACTTAACTGCCTGCATGTTATCTGGAAAATGGAGAGTACGTCTTTCTTCCAGAGATTGCTGACAGCTTCGGTGGGAGATATGTAATCGGTGCCTGGCCCACTGTGCCCCTGTGGACCCTCTGTGGGCCCCCTGTGATTAGGACCTGTGTGCCCAGGGCCGTGTCTTCTGGGCGTCACCTGCCTCCGTAGAGACAAAGGCTGTGGTCTCTGCTCTGCAGTGCCTGCCAGGGCACCCGCTTCCTTAGCTCCGCCACCTTGTTGCCCAGGACCCTCTTCTGGCTCCTTCCTTCAGAGAGAGGCGGCAAGCATGGCCTGGCAGGGGTCCTCAAACTTTTTAAACAGGGGGCCAGTTCACTGTCCCTCAGACCGTTGGAGGGCCGGACTATAGTTTTAAAAAAAACTATGAACAAATTTCTATGCACACTGCACATATCTTATTTTGAAGTAAAAAAAACAAAACGGGAACAAATACAATATTTGTATTTGCATGTGGCCCGCGGGCCGTAGTTTGAGGACCCCTGGAGGCTCTGCGAGGTGCCAGGCCACCCTTGCTGCTCCTTTTGGCCTCCAGGAAACTGATCAGTTCACAAAAGTTGGAAAGAAAAATGTTAACATAAAGCAAAGTGTGTGAGACACCATGTGGGTTTATTCATCTCATATTAAGCAGATATTAGCCTTTTCTATAGGGATGGTCTCATTAAATACTATAGTCTTTCTTTAGTAATTTTCAGGTGACTCCCCTTGTCCATTCATTCTAGGCATTTGTTTTTTAGCTTGTACTTTGAAGTCAGAAAGGTCTGGTTCCCGCAGAGTCCCTCCCGGCTTCCAAATCGGAAATTTCTGTCCCGAGTCTCCCAGCTTGGCCTCTCAGAAACCTCCGTGTCCTCGGCTGTAAGACAGAGGGGACGGTGACACTCTCCACCTGGGAGGATTCTGCCAGATGTTCCGGTTTATAAACTCCCCGCAGAGTTGGGAATGTTCTGGGCAATTGGGATTATACCAGGTCTAGCTTGCTTACCTTTTAGCGGAAAAAAAAAAGAAAAAAAAAAGATGAAGCCTTCCATGGCGGTTTGAAGCCCAGGGCCTCTGCAGGAGGGACCTTGGCATCCTAGCAGACAGACGGGTGAGTGACACGGTGTCTCAGTCTTGGAAAAAGTGGGTGGAGACTCAGCTACAGGACATCTAGTTTACTCAGAGCAGGTCTATAATGTACGTTGCTGTTGCCGTGTGTGTGTGTGTGTGTGTGTGCGTGTGTGTGTGTGTGCACCTGTGACATTTCTTGACTGTTCACTGCATGCCTGACACTACGCTAGGCTCAGGACACGCATGAACTCATTTAAGTGGCACTATGGCCCTCTACGGTGTATGTGACTCCTGCCCTGTTGTGCAGACGAGGACACTGACTGGGAGGCACACGGCCTGCATTGAGACAGGCAGGACTCAGAGCCAAGTTCACTGGACATTTTTTTCAATCGGGATGTAAGTATAAGGAAACACAGATGGCGACTGAGAAACTGCTACCATAGTGGGGCCTCCTAAGATTGCTGAGCCCTCCCCTGTAGAGGTGGGACTCCTGAAATTCCCCACCCCTGGTCCAGACAGGATGGGCCAAGGTCACGGGCACCATGGAGGCCCCTCACAGGTGGGCAGATGGCTCATGACATGGGTAGAGAGGAGAGACTGGTCATTACAGTGGGGGCCTCAGAGGACCCCGCCATCTTTTCCATTTGAAGCCTTTGATGCATGCTGAAGGCCCGATTCCCCGAGCAGGGGCGGAGTTAATATAAAGCTGATGAGTTCACAGCTCCCCCTGGCCTATGGAGAAAGCTGCTGGGACACCCAGGCAGCCGCAGGATGTTCTGAGAGGGCTCCCAAGGCTGTTTGCATCACCGGAGAGGAGGCGATGGAGCCCAGTGCCCAGGTTCTGTGCCGGGACTGGCCCTGAGTGAATGTGGAAAGGCCTAGGGCAGGCGTTGGATTGGACTCTAGAGATTGCCCATCTTCGTTAGGTGGGTCACAAATGAGAAAGGGCTACAAACCTCAGTCCACACATGTCCAGTGGGCAATCAATGAAGCTTTATTTGAACTACAATGAATTTCTCTCATGAGCCTCCATGGTCCTGGCGGGAGGAAGCGTTCCCTGAACCTAGTGTCTCTCTTACCCCCAGGGCCCACCTGAGGCCAAAGGGTGGGAGGAGGCATTCAGTCCAATGATGTGACAGTTCCCGAGTCAGCAGCCTTCTCTGGCCCTCTGTCATCAGTCCACGGTCGCTTGGCCAATCCCTGGGCCTCACTGCGACAAGCCTGCAGGGAGCTTCACTGGGTCTACCTATGGCCTCCACCAGGCTGTCTGTTCCCAGCACTGGCAGGGCGATTAGGAGCCAAGCTCCAGGGCCCTGCAGCTTCCCAGGCCTGCTGGCAAGAGCCATGTATTGGGGGCTACTCCCCTCTGCTCTGGGAGTCCCCTCCCCTCCCACCCACCCTGATCTGGGGTTTAGACCCCGGGTAGGAGCAGGAAGATGGGCACGGGGGTCTCTCCGGCAGCCCCCATCACCTCGGCTTCCCTGGGCTCCGTTTTCCCAGCCAGGCCTTCTTTCCTGCGCAGTCTCCGGGGGCTGGAGGTGGGGTGAAGAGGGTAAGAACTGACCCAGGCAGTTCCCCAGTTGTCCCTTCAGTCCTGAGATTCCCAGGGGCCTCAGCTTTTGAGACTCCAAAATCCAGCATTGGCTCCTTTGTTCTCCGAGTTCCTGTGGCCTCCCTTCCCTGAGGCCCTAAGCATGGAATGCTTTAGCTGAGGGAATGGAGAGGAGCCAGGGGGTGCCAGGAAAGTCTGGCAGGAATGTTGGTAACAATTGTGTTTCAAATTGTTATCCCTCAGAAAGCGAGAGGCAACAGATTAACTGCCTAGTGTCTGGAGTGCAGTGCATTTGCTCATTCATTCATTCATTCATTCAGTTTTGTTTGAAAGCCTGCTGGGCACCCAGGAGACTTTGTGGAAAGGATGAGGGTCTGAGTTGAGGGGCATTGAGGCCAGGCAGCCTGGCTCACCACAGAGGCCTCTGTCCACAGAGAGGTCTCCTGGGGGTGGGCCTTGAGAGAAGGATTTGGACTTCCCTGCCAAATTAGCCAAAGGAGCTCCTGCCCGCCCCGACAGCCCACCTCAACACGCATGGGAACCTGACCAGTGCAGCCTGTTTGAAATCCTGTTCAGGAGCCCAGATGAGAGGTCCGGTGTTGCCAAGCGCCTGTTTGGGAGCAATCACTTAATGACAGAAGATGGCTTTCCCATCCTTGACATCTGCCTGATTAATTTATGGGACAAAATTGGTATCCTTCACTCCAAAGCTGATTCCCAAATATTCTAAGCTCCTGAAATTCCAAGAGGTTGGAGGGGAAAAAAAAGTGCTTGATTACTCCAAAATGCTGTCTGCCCCTCTCATTAATGCTCCCCCACTCCCCTCTCCCTCCGCACTGACAATCGCCTTGTGCGCAGCTGTTCCAGGAGGATCTGCCTGGGCCAGGTCTGCTCCAGCTGGACACCTGCCCCCAAGGTGTTTGACTTAGAGACGGGTCTCTAGGTGGCCAGCGGGGACCAGGCCCGGGGCATGCTGGACTGGGCCTAGCAGCTTGCCTTGCTGCTGAGTGCACGCAGCACGTGGTAGCCCCTCGCCTGCTTCTGCTGTCCTTTCTAGCTCATCTGAAATGGGACACTGGATGGAGGTTGCGACTGTGTTCTTGTTGGCTCACCATCAAAAGGGCAGTTCTGCTTGTGATGAGCTCTCCCCCAAATAGTCAGCAGTTTCTGTTTGCACCTCCTTGTCAGGTCCTGGCCATTGTCTATAAAGACCAGGCAGGTGCAGCTGCTTCACTGTTATCAGCTGTGCAATGGAGGTCTCACACTCGCCAAGTTCATTCCCAGCTTGGGGTTTTGCATGTGGCCTAAAATGCTCTCCTCACCCTCCCTGTTCACCTGGTCCCTAGCTCCTCATGAGTTCTTACTCATCCTACGGGTCCTGTCTCTTTATTGAATCGGTCCCTAACTCTACCTGTAGGAAAGGCAATGTGTCCTCAGAGTCACCTTAAGGTGATGGTCCAATCACCTAAACCGATCAGTCATCAGAATCAGGAAAAGACGGCAGCAATTTGAATATTCTTATAAGTGGTGCAAATATTCTGGATCCTTTAAATAGAGAACGAGGCATGACTTAACCTGGAGCCTCCAGTTTTCATTTTGTCTGACAGAAAACCCACAGAGAGCTTGCTAGAACTCACGGCTGTGGAAACCTCCTTGACTTCACTCTGTGAGATAAGGGTGAAGATCACTTCCTAGGAGGGAGAGTTTAGGCCTGTCACTCACTTCTCTCATCCTTGGTCTTCTTATATACAGTGTGGCTGGGAGTACTGCCCACCTTGCACACAGGGCTGTAAGGGTTGGCTATAAAGTATCTAAAGCTTCTAGCAGATGCCTGGCATGTAGTAGGGGGGTTAATAAACGGTATTAATGAATGTAATTATCGATACTACCATTGTTATTATGTGATATAATTCCTATGAACCTATTTATAAAACAGTTTTCATCATGAAATACATCTTATGTAATTCTGAGATGAACCTGTTTCATTGAAATGTTGAAATTGACCAAGCTAAAATGATAGAGCCCTGAGGTTGGGGGATGGGCAGTAGCTGGCAAGGTGTAGATGGGGTTGGTGTGCTGATGGCAAAATCGGGGTCCAGGCTTCACTTAGGGGGGGTTAGAAGTAAGACCACACCTCTCCATGCCATCTCCGCTCCTCTTGTTCAGTGAAAGTCTGATTGTATGAACACCCCCAATTCCTAACCAGTACCCCTCATGGGAAGCATGCAGCCCCCCGCCTTTCCCTGCAGATCTGTTCACTTCTCACATCCATTCCTTGCTGAGAACCTTTTTGTGGCTCTCCATTTTGCACAGGACTGAGCCCATGTCACCTGGATGGCAAAGATAGGTCTCCGGAGAGAGAAAACTGTTTGAGAATAGCTGACATCCTCATCAGCCCAGCATCCAACCATCCGTCATTCATTCCACATGTATTCACAAGGACCTGCCTGAGCTGGGCACTTGTCTAGGTACAGGGAATACAGGTACAGAATAGACTCTCACATCAAGGAACTTACCTCTAGTCAGGTGGGAATGAAACACGGTGAATAATCCATAATATGATTTAATGCCAAATATCGACAAATGCTTTGAAGAAAAATAAAGCAGGTTTGACTAATGACAAGAAGGTCATCAGCCCTAGCAAGTTTTGCTCAGTGGATAGAGCGTAGACCTGCAGAATGAAGGGTCCCCAATTTAATTCTGGTCAAGGCCACATGCCTGGGTTGCGGGCTCGATCTGGCTACTTTAAGAATGGTAGAGCTCTCAAGTCTTAATAGATCAGCAGTTGTTTGGTTAAGTGGCCAATCTTCCTAGTTGAGCCATCGGTTGTCCTAGGACCTAAGTAGTCTGTTGTTCAAAAAATTCGTTTGGGGGATGTTGCTCAAGTAAATCATGAAGTATTTTTACTTTACTTATCTTTCTAGGCAAGAATTTTCTGGGACAAATAGTACAGTCATATTGGTGGAGGCAGCCTCGGTTACCAGTCCTGACATGGAGCTGCAGACCCGAGCTATCTCCAGGCTCTCAGGGTTAAGTGTGCAACAGAGGTCATCCCAGGTCATTGCCTGGGGTGTGCCCTGTGGCCCTCCGTGTAGGGTTGCCAGATTTAGCAAATTAGAACATTTTTATCTGGCAAGCCTCTGCTTGCTTTGGATTTTTCAATAACTCATCTATATATTAAATCAACATTTTCAGCCTCTCCTGAGGCATGAGAATATCTTGCAACATCCAGGTCTCGAAGCATCAGCTGAGCTGAGCTGAGCTGAACTGCTCCCTTCACAGGAGCCCAGAGCGGCTTCTCATTCGCCACTGGAGGACCTGCGTCTGGGAGCCCGGCTCCCTCGGGTGAGCTGAGTGTGCGTGGATGTGTCCCCTTCCTTCTCTGCGCCCTGGGACATAATGAGCTGTAGAGTCAGAGGCGCTGGACACGTGCCTCCAGCCCCGGGAGCCACCCACGTGGGTGTGTTAGTGCTGCTTGGCCTCCGGTACTGTCACATGCAGCGAGGAGGTGTTGGCAAATACATGTGACCATTCCATTATGGGTTTTGAAATGTTTGGAAACCTGACCCTTGATTTGGTTATAATCTCTTCGGTAATTGTTATTAGGTGGTGACCTAATAAGAAATTGTTAACTGGGGAGCTATAATTTGGAAGCTTATAATTTTCTTAATGGACATTGATTGGTGTAACCCTGATTAAAATACAATAAAGCCTGAGGCTTACATGTTTTATTCTGAAAGGTTGAAAGGACCAGGGAGTTGACTCTAAAAACGTATTGGCTCCGAAAACTCTATTGAAATAATATTATTGGAAGAGTTTTGTGAGCATAAAATGATCTGACAAAAATGTTTCGATGCCAGCTCCAGGGGCCTCGGAAAGCGGAGGGAATATAGGTTTCTGCAGATGAAGCCTGGAAAATGCTTCCAGATTACCTCAGGGGTGAAAAGAAAATTATTATTCCATCCCTCGGCCCTGCTAATTCTTTTCAACGTTGATTCTGTCAAATAATTAGAACCCAAACGGAGGAAGCATTCATAATTGTCATTTATGATACTTTACCGAAGATGACTGCTCCGGGGAGCTCTGGTAGAGCGAACACAAAGTGATTATGAAAGCAACGTGGAGGCAGCGGGACCAGGCCTTCCTCCACACATTCCCACAAGCCCAAGCCAGACAGAGGGTGGGGACGGTTTCAGATTAAAATGGGCCTCCGAAGCTGTGAATCTTCAAAGAAAATCTTCTGCTATCGCGTTGTCAATCAAGTGATAATGAGCCCTGTTTCCCCTCCCTCCTCTCACCACAGACATAGATCATGTGGCTCTTTGTGACTTAAAAGCAAGTATAAGAAAGATTACCACCCCCCATACCACAGGGAATACTTCAGAAGTGAACTATGCAATCGGTTAGGGGGTTATATTTAAAATACCTCCTCCCCTCTTGTAATTGTATTTCTTCACCCGGCAGAGGCTAACATATGAGGTGAGTCTGCTGCTGTGAGAATGTCCCCCACCCCCTAATTTTTGAAATAATACCATACCTTGGAGATTAATGTTCAGGCTTTACCGAGATTATAACAAACGGATATTGCTTTGATCTAAATATTTTTCAAAAGGTGGTTGCTGATCATTCTCCCTCCCCTATAATCTTTTAAGAAAGCCTCTGGCCTCACCAGTCTGACACCCAGAAGGACATGGGCCCAGCTGCCTTTGCTTCTCCCTCATCTTCGCGAGGATGCTCTGTTCTCAATTTTGCTCAAATTAGTCCCAGGATTTCAGTTGTCTTTTTTTTGTCCAACATTCCATCATGCAATTCATTAAAATCTTCACATGAAATATTTAACAGATGAGCTATGTCATAATTCACATTACAGTTTTAAATGGTTATTCATGTGGTAAGTCATTTATCCTGGACATGAGCAGACCTCGGGAATGGCATCCCATTTGATGTCAGGACGGTTAGAGTTCTTTTCCTCAAGGCCCCAGAACGGTGGCCTTCTTCCAAACCCCCAGCTCATCGTGAAATATTCCAAAAGAGTGACATTCAGATGCATTGTTAGTTCTACTCGCAATTAACTGTTTTGAAAACAAACAGAAGAAACATTTAAACAAATGTGGCTTGGCTAACAGCTATTGCAGTTGACCGTTAATTAAGGCAAGTTGGAATCTAAATATGCCAGGCCTTGTTACTATCACCGCTAGCGGGCCTGGCCATGGGACACGAAGGAAGGAAAAGCTGGGGGCTCTGTCCAAGGGGGCCTGAGGACAGGGTGGGAGGCATTAGCCCCGGCCTAGAAAATAGCCCCTCCCCTGCTTGAGAAAGGTGGCCGGTAGGAGCTCATTTTCTGCATGAGACCATGTATGGCCAGCATGTACTTGTAGAATTGGGGTTTTAGGAAAACTGGCTCCACTCCGAAGTGATGAATTACATGAGGAATCCTTAGCAGGTATTTTATTTATTACCTTATTATAGTTTTATTGTCTCTACCATATCCCTACCCATGGATTGAACTCTATTGGAAGAAAACCCTCCTGTTTATGGGCCACCAGCTCAGGGCAGCTCTGGGCCCTGTTTCTCTGCCTGTGCAGGGAGTGAAATAATTGCCCACATGCTGCGAGCACTAGCCAGCCAGGTGAGAAGCTGTGTGGCCAGGTAGCCTGGCTGCTGAGCACGCGGAGCTGATGGTGCCCGCCCTGGGACAACAACCCTCTTAGTCCTCTGTGCTGACCTGGCTAGCCTTGCCCTGAGTATTCGTAAATGATCACGGTTTCAGGCGGGGTAAGTGGTCGGGTGTCGGGTGGAGCACACTTGCCACTGGTCCGAGAGGGGAAACACCCATCCCCAAAGCTTTCTCGGCTGAAAGATAACCGCCTTCCGTTTTCTGCCTCATTTTGCCGGTGTTCATGTCATCCCTTCCCCTTTCTTCATTATCATAACTTTGTAGAGGGTTTACCCACTGATGTTACCACCGAAGGACATGGCCAGCAGCCGATAGTATGGCTTTATCATGGATGAATTACTGTTCAGTCTCCATACATGGGCATGAAAGGTTGACTTGTTGGTGAAATACGAGAAAAAAAGGATAAACGTTCTAGGAACAAATCATAACTTGGATGTTGACAACCCTATCAAGCCTTTAGAGCAGCGGTTCTCAACCTGTGGGTCGCGACCCCTTTGGGGGTCGAAAGACCCTTTCACGGGGGTCGCCTAAGACCATCGGAAAACACATATATAACTACGTATTGTTTTTGTGATTAATCATATATAACTACGTATTGTTTTTGTGATTAATCACTATGCTTTAATTATGTTCAATTTGTAACAATGAAATTGGGGGTCATTAGGAAGGTTGAGAACCACTGCTTTAGAGTGTCCTAATACATGTCATTTATTCTGTATCATTTATCTGCATCCCACGAAAGTTCTGTTTAGAAGGAAAGCCAGTGTGACTCTCTTTGGACAGACAGACAGGTGAATTGACATATCCAAGAGCACAGAACAGGAGCCTGAGGAAAAGGGTTTGAAACCAGTTCTCCTGGTAGCAACACGTTCCTGGCTATAACCCGTGGATGGTGGCAGTCTTCGGCCTGAGCGCTCCATGGGCATGTGAATACCTGGCATGGCTGGGGGGCTGGGCGAATGGAAGTGGGATGTTTGTGTGAGCTTGTGTACCAGGCATGGTAAGCGCTATGTTACAAACCGGATTTGTGCTCCTAGGGGTATGTTGCAACTGGGGACCAAGCCCACAGAAAATTATTTCTAAATGAATGCAATATGAAAAAGTTATTTTATTTCTAATTTTACATGTAACATTGTTCTTTGGTGAGTCTCGGATTACACTCGAATGCATGTCTATTAACCTGATATGAGATGCATGCATGATTTCATCTTGAATGCATTTGAATATAATAGCACTGGAAATGTAATTTGTATTCTCAAATTTTCTAAGGCAAAATAAATAAATCTTGGGGGTGGTAGCCACATTGAGCATATTGCATTGATTTCTTTGGGTTTCTCTCAAGCTAATTACTAACTTCCCCTTGCAAATCCAGGTCTTCTCACATGGGCAGTTCCATCTGACCTAAATCCTCATACCTAAGTCATCCTCGTTTTCCCCACCTCCAGGGAGTGGGTAGCAGGGAGACGTTACCTTCGATCCTTGAAAAGCGCCAGGCCCTCTCTCTAATCCCTCTTGTTATCACGGCTCACTGTCCAGGACAACTCCCTGCTGCAGTGCAAATGTTCTAGATCTGTGTGGTCCAGTGCAGTAGCCACTGGCCCCTGTGGCTACTGAGCACTTAAAATGTCACTCCTGCAACCCAGGGACTAAATTATTCATGTTGTTTCCTGTTCGTTTAAGTAGCCACATGCAGCTAGTGGCTAGCAGTCGGGCCGCGCGGGACCAGAGCCTGTGATTGAGGCCAGCTGTCTGTCCCAATTCCAGTGCAGTGGTCAGTGCGCTCTGCAAAGGAATGGTCTCTCTGCTTTGGTGCTTGGGTGATGCTTTGTGCTCCTCCCCATCAGCTCTGAGAGCTGGAGTGCGACCCTCTCCTCGGTGATCTGACTGCCCTCCCAGCCCCAACCCCGGCGGCTGCATCCCTTGTGTCATCTCATGTCCTCACCACCCAGCACATACCGGGCTTCTGGTAAACGTGGGAGGAAGGAGAAGGAGATGCAAAGTAGGTAGGAAGGAGGTTAGAAAGTTGGAGAAAGATGAAGTCTGGGAGTTAGAGACCTCATGGGAGGCCTGTGGTCTGTACTGCAGAGATGAAAATCTTAGAGTATTGAGGTGAGTCCCAGGAACAGGCACCTGTATGACCAAATGAGACGGCGGTGCTCCAGATGCCTGAGTATTTCAAGTGCAAGGCTATGGGGAAGGCAGTTCTCCTAACATCGATCCTGCTGTTTCGCTGGGTTCCACAGACCATGGCTGTGTTTTGGGGTCACTGTCCTAAGAGAATCACCCAAATGTATTGGCACATTGGGAAAGATCTCCAGGGTCTATTCTGCTCCTGGGAGGTGAGTGAGGTACCTCCAGGCGCTGTGCTGGGAATGGGACTCTGCCCGGCCTTCCTGAGGAGGGTCCCAGCAGGGAGCCTGAGAGGGTCCCAATGAGACGGAAGTGGGGCGGGGGGAGCGCCACCAACTCCAGGGGAAATATGGTGATGATTTGCTGGACTGTCTAAGAAATTTCAGACCCAGGGATGGTGTTTTTATTTTCTGCTTTCTCTTTGGGACTTGGGTTTCACTAAAGCATTTTCTGTCTTTGTTTTCTTTATTAAATTAGCAAGATTGACTTGAATCAGAATGTACTGTTATGGCTTGAAATGTTGTTGAAAGAACAAAATAGACGGGCATGACAAATACCTCAGGTTCCATTTGGAGTGGGGCGGAGGAAGAGAGTGGGACTTGCCGAAATCATAATGGTTGTTTGTCCGATAAAAAAAAAATGAGACAAGAAAAAATTGAGGAGGAAAACAGTGAAAGGAAGATAAATTTCTGTTTCTTGAAGCTCACATATATTTTTTGGAATGGAGCCTAGGATGTTTGTTGGGAGGGGGGTGTTTCTATTCCGGCTTTTTTGGTGTGTGTTTTTATGTTGTTGTCGATTTTTACTTTACATCGTTTTCATGCTGAGATAATTAACCAGATGCCCAAGTGGCTGTGGCTGCCGAAAACTCATCGCATTCCTCTGGTCTCCCGCCATCTGGGCCGTGTCTCAGTGCATCCTTCCCAGGCTTCCCTCGTGGACTTTCTAAAACAGAGTCTGAGGTCCTGCCACTTCTCCGCCTAAAGGGCCTGCGTGGCTCCTTAGACCCCCCGCAGCAGGCAGCACACTTCTCTGTAAAGGGCCACAGAGTAGGGTGCTAGGCTTTGTGGCCGTTCGGTCTCTGCCTGGTCGCAGACAGTGTAACCCGGTGAGAGTGGCTGGGTTCCATAGAAGTCCAATTGCAGAAAGAGGCTGGGGTGGCCCTGGAGCTGACCCCTGGCCTCCGGGCTACCTTCAGATGCCTTGGCCTGGCATTCTAGACCTCTTGCCATTTGACCTCAGTCTGCACAACCACGGCCCCACCTCCCCTCCTATTCTTTAAAACCTCAGAAGACACGGTGTCTTTTAAAAGGTTTCACCCTTTTGCCTGCGCTGCTTCTGAGCTTGAATTACCATCTTTTCTCTGTTCTCACTTTTCATATGGGTCGGATCTCTGTGCATTACCTTACATAAAGCTCTCACCCACTGCCCAAGGTCAAGGCCGACCCCCTACCCCTCTGTGCTCCACATGCTCTGTCTAGGCCTCTGATGTCCCCTTTACCATGTGGCTGCTCCCCAGTGAGACACTGAGGGAGCGTGTGCTCTCATTCCCCTAGTTCCCAGCCTGGAGTTCAGCTTGGAGAGGCCCCTGAACAAATGGTCGTGAAGTTGACCCACCAATGGGCTGGTGAGTCTCGGAACCATAGGGAAGTGTAGTGACGTGTAGGTGAGAAGGTGCAAACCCAGCCAGGCTGTGGGAAGCCAGGGGCCAGCGTGGCTGAGGGGGTATGAGGATCAGGGAGCGAAAACAGAGCCAGGTCAGAACCTAGAGGACCTGTTATATCAGGACCGTCTGGGAGCCCGCTGGCATCCAAGACAAGGGAGTTCAGGGGCGAGGGAAGCCATGTCTAGTTTAGGGCATCGGGACCAGGGAGAGGATGCAGCCTGCTGGAGTGAGATCAGAGGAAGCAGCCCGCATGATTAATGGGACGGAGGGACTGACTCATGAGGAAAGATTAAAGCGCTCCTCGGAGCTGGGGTACAGACTGAAAGGGGCAGATGATAGCAGGCTGCAAGTATGAGATGGATAAACACCCAGGAGGGAGCCACTGGCTTCATTAGGGAGGTGAAAACAGGACTCCATCCCAGGAGGGGAGGTTGCCGATGGAGGAACTCAGATGAGGGTGGGCCGGGGGCAGTGGGGCTGCTGGAGCTGGGAGCACCACGGGGTGACTCTTTCAGAGAACCCTCTGCTCTCATCCTGCAGGGTCTCAGTCTGCCTTGGTGCTGCCCTTGGCCCTGGGAGGCGGCCTCAGAAGTGCCCGCCTGCCAGGCTGAGTGGGCTGACTGGAGAGGGTGCGGGAGGGCAGCTACAGGGAGCGGTACCTCCGGGACAGACAGAGAGACACAGACCCGTGTCCCTCCCTCTTCTTAGATGCCAGTGAGTGGACGCCAGGGCAGTGTGGAGGCCCTTTGCTCCGAAGCCAGGTTGCTTCTGCCCTCCAGTTTGGGGTTGAACCCCAGATACTCATTCCAACCCCCCTCCTGAGAGCACAGGCCGCCCTCCCCTCTGCCTGCAGCAAGCCCAGCCTTCACCCTGGCCCACAGCTTCCTCGGAGGGCTCCTCCCAACAGGGATGGCCTGGCAGGCATCTTGGGAGGCAAGATTTACTTGAAACAGCATTAAGCAGCCCCGGGCTCCAGAATCAGCTGCCCTCGGGTATTCTCTGGTATTTTCTCCAGGACTGGGCAGAGCAGCTGGTGCCATCTGACATCACCATAGGTTGTTGATAACCAATTCACCAAGGCCTGTAGTAGAGAGGCGTGCTAGACGCTGGGTGACATTCGGATCACCTGGGGGCAGGCCTGAGACCCTGCAGGATCTCAGGGTGCTTCTGGTCCAGAGGGCAGATGCCACCTAGGGCAAAGCAGGATGGAGCCGGAGTCTGAAACGGCTCCTCTCAGAGACTTTCCATTCTGCACGCTACAGCCGTGCGTGGCTCTGGTCCTAGGGCTCACCTCTCATTCAGAGCCCTTGACATTCTGGGTGCAAAGCAGAGGTTGAGTCTCTCCTAGCCTTGACTCTCAGGGCTTCCTTCAACGATGTCTTTAGAAAATAGCAATGCACTTGCTAGTTATAAGGGTAACAGCCCAAGACCTCCATGAATCTTCTAGTTCCTGCAGCCAACACAGCACTGATTAACCAGGTGGGGAGTCTAACAAGTTTTAGGAGTATCGAGTGAACTCTTTTTATTTTTATTTTTTGGTAATTGCATATTTCTTTTGATAGATATTATTACTTAGGTTGAGGTTACTTTATATATTTAAATAAAAGAAAAAAGCATGGAAAGATAACAATACTGGTAGTATTTAGAAATGGCAAAAATTGTGTGTGTGTGTGTGTGTGGGGGGTGTTTACAATGGACTGAAGTTTGCAAAACTGCCCTGAAGTAAGTGGTGTCCCGCAGGGAGTCCAGTATTCCCAGCGGAGTCTCATTCTTTCTTTCCAAACTCCTCTGAAGCTTTCTCACCACCCGAAGAGACTTTTGCCCTGACTTGAGCACTTTCTGAGATGGTTCAGTAGGTACTTGGTCATGGCTTTGTGGAGAGAAATAGTGTGAGCTTGTTTCTTTCATAGTTCTGAGGTTCTACCCAATTTCACTTCCCAAACTTTCACATCCCTCCTTCCCTTTCTGTTCCTCTCACTAGGCCTGGCAAACAGAATGTGTGACTCCATCAGAGTTCCTGGGAGAGATCATTGAGATGTGAATCCTGGGGGGGGAGTGAGGTTGGGGGGGGGGCGGGCAGTTAAACTAAGTCACGTAGCAAAGTGACGACTTACTTCCGGAGACCAGCCTTATGACAAGGGCTTTTAAGCTTCATATCTCACTAACACACGGATAATACACATTTTAGAAATGCCAGTTCTAAAACGGGAACTCTTGAAGAAACAGCAATCTTCTGAATATCATTCCTCCCCCACCCCCCACCCCCATTTCTGTATTTAGCTTGTGTTGGGGAAGAGGTAACCATAAATGATGAATTTTAGAAACACTCAAGTCACCTGTCTCTAAAGAACCACCTGCCCTGTGCTCAGTTTGCTGTGCATCAGGAGTTCTGTGAGTGCAGGTCACCGTGGGAATCCCTCACCTGAAAGAGGACATGTCACTGCTGTGCACGTCATGTGAATTTAGCCTGTGCTTGGTTTTCTCTGGTGTGCTCTATCGGCTCCTTGCCTTCACAGTAACCTGCAGTGATAACGTTGCAGAGTTGTGGAAAGGGATCTCTAATGCCCCGTTTTCTTTCTGATTGCTCCCAGCTGTCGGCATTCAGATGAAACTCGAATTTTTCCAGAGGAAGTTCTGGACCGCCAGCAGACAGGTGAGTTACAGGGGGCACGGAAGCCTCGGCGGCCCTGCTATGATACAGGTGCTCACACTGGGTCCCCGGAGCCGAACGGTGCCAGGTTTCCGATGAATGTGTGTAAAATGAACTGCCAGCTGCTCAGATTACCGCTCATTTCACTGCGGAGCACAGGCTGTCAGCATGTACGACGCCCCGTGCTGGGAAGCAGGGACTTTGCTCCTACGGACAGTTCTAATCATGAGATCAGGATAGTGACCCTCCAGAGGATACATGTTTTCTTTTCATAGCGGGGACTTCTGTGAATTTTCAGTGTCTCTCTTCTAATCTTGTCACACCTGGACGTCCACCTGTGAGCTCCTTATTGCACTCTGGAAGGACTTTGCATGACTGGGTTTGGGGAGGCACCCATCTGCCCTCTTGGGTCAGAGGGCTTCTCCGTCTTGGAGAATGTAGGGGTGTTCTCTCCTGGGCCTGGGCTCCGGGTACTAACTTCAGGGGTGTTTGTCCAGTCATCTGGCAGAAATGGCAACACATAAGTGGGCCTCTGTGCTAAATGTTGGATGATAGATCCTTTCTTAAATGAAGACATTTTAGGAAACTATAGACTAAGAACACAGATGGGTTTTTTTTTTAAAGTCACTGGTGATTCATTCATTTAAAATAAATAATTACATAATTATATTTCTTGTTACCCAAAGATTTTTGAGTTCTTAAGAAGATATCAATGTTAAATAACAACATAAATTAAAATGAAAAAGAGCCAGCCCCCTCCCCCCAATTATCTTTTATATTACTACTAGAGGCCCGATGCACAAAATTCGTGCAAGGGGCTCGGCCCTCATGGCCCTGGCTGCCTTGCAGTCTTCGCGGCCCCCCCCCCCCCACGGCCCCGTGGCCCCGCCCACTGGTCATTCCAGAATGTTGTTCTGCCATCCGGTCTAATTAGCATATTAGCTCTTTATTATATAGGATTCGGAGTTGGTATGTTGGTATTGAGCCAAGAGAGGGCAGGTAAGACTCATTGTGGAGAAGTCTGTTTAGATGGAATTTGGAATTTGAATAATAGGCAAGGACTTTGATGGCTTGTCTTTGACTAACAAAGTGCCCATAGCAGACCTGGGATGTCACAGTAACACATTTCCCCTTGCTTTCCCCTCCCTCAGTGCGCCTCTCTGGATGGCAAATGCTCTATCAGCTGCGATGACGAGGTAAGAAGGCCTCCTGGGTAGGTGATGGAGGGTGATAGAGGAAATGCCGCTAAAACACGGATTGATCTGAGCCAGTCTCCAAAACACCCAGGGATACTTGCTCTGTTCCTTTTTTTCTTTCTTCCCCCAATCAGATAATTTATGAGAGCTGAGAAATGTGCTTTAAATGTCCCATGGCAGCACTATTGGAATTCTGGCATTTTATAGGAAAAACTACAAATTACTGCCATTTGAAACTCACGTTACAATTCTCAAACCTTTTCCCCTATGTGCTATCTCTTTTTATCCTCATAACAACCCAGTGAAATGGGTAGGAATGGTTATCCTGTTTTGCAGAGGGAGAAACTGAGGAGCAGAGAAGTTAAATGATTTGCTTAATTTCATGTACTAAATGAGCTGAAAACCTAGGAGTTGAAAATTCAAAGTTTTTATTCTTGAATAGTGCTTCCCTCCTACAACTCCCCCCTCCCTAAGAGGAATTTAAATCCCACGCATGAGCAATAGAAGAAAAAAGTGTACCACTGCCATAAGTCTGTCTGTCATACTTATGTTTTTACAGCATTCAACCCCACACACCCTCTGCCTCATGCTTTAGAGCAAGCAGATGTGTAGTGGCCTCTCCCCTTGGCTCTGGTAGCCTTTGTCTCCTGTGTTAGCTAAACATTAGTCAATACATAAACTGGGACTTATAAATAATCATATATTTATATTCCTGCCGGTTACCACAAGGATTAAAGAAATCCTAGCCAAACATAATTTCAAACAGAAAACATAGAAGTATATTTCAAAAAAAAGTAGGCAAAGGAAAAACAAGTAGAGAACTGTAGAAGGGAAGAAGTTAAAACATACAATGCTCAGTCCCCAGAGATCTGGCTGCCAGTTTAAAAAAAAAATCATAATTGTGTGAGTGAGTCACTATCCAAAGAGTAAAAGCCAAACAATCAGCTTTTCAGAAGAAGCCCAACATTTTCTGTCAAATAAAACAATATTTTTCCCATAGCCAATAGCAAAGAGTTTCCTATGATGTGTTATGACCAATACCCTTTCAGTAAGTTTGGGACTCCCAGTCATAGGATAGACACGTGGCCTCAAACCTCTTCTCTTCTTTGAGACATTTAGTGCCATATTGGAGTTCTCAGCTCAAAACAACACAGCTCAATAATAATATTAATTAAACTGTTAACTTGTACAGTAGGTACAATTACTAATTTCAATTTGCTGTAAGAAAACTGAGGATAGTCGTTTGGTTAGTTGGGTGACTGTATGGATGGTTGGTTGGCCATAGTTGTTTGGTTGGTTGATTGGTTTGTTGGATCATTGGGTGGGTTGCTGGTTGGTTGGTTGATTAGTTGGTTACTAGTTGGTTGTTTTCATGGTAGATGGAAAGTTGGTTAAACAATTTGATTAATAAAGCCAAAGACAGTAATTTTCTTTCAACCCACTTTGCCTCTGCACAGCCTCACATATAAAAACAAGTGGAAATAACAACTAGAATAGTCATCAAATCTACGATTAAAATAGCATATTTTTTATTTTTTAAATGTTTTTATTGATTTCAAAGAGAGGAAGGGAGAGGGAGAGAGAGATAGAAACATCAATGATGAGAGAGAATCATCAATTGGCCACCTCCTGAATGCCTCCCACTGGGGATTGAGCCTGCAACCTGGGCATGTGCCCTGAAAGGAATCAAACCATGACCTCCTGGTCCATGAGTCAATGCTCAACCAGTGAGCCACACCAGGCAGGCAAAATAGCATATTTCTTAAAAAGTGGAAATGGATTCCAACTTAGGAACATCCAATATATGTTTGCTGTCCAATGACTGATTTCACAGGTGGTATAGCGTGGCAGTTAAAGGAGCAGGCTATGGAGTATGGATAGATTCAAACTGTGACTCTAACAATAATAAGCTACAAGAACTTGGGCACCTCTGTGCCTCAGTTTCCTCAGCTCTGCATTGGGGATAGAAATAGCCACCTCACAGAGTAATGGTGAGGAATAAATGAGATGATATATAAAAAATGCATGGCACAGCTCCTGGCAAATTCTAAGCACTCTGTAAATGTGAACTATAAACCAAAAATGTCTACAATTTCCTTCTTGCCCTCAAGTAGTGGTTCACCTGATTCTAAAACCTCAGGCAGCAATGGCACATGCACTTTAGGCAACTGAACATTTCTCCTGGGCACAGTAAACACAGGTAAGATGCCCTTCTCACTGATGATCATCTTTAGCAGTCATTGGGATAAACGCCCATTCAAATGCCATTTAAAGTTTCACATAGCTTAAAAATTAAGCATTGCATTTTCTCTGATTTCTGAACTTGGTCTGATGCTCAAATGTCCTCATTTGGCTTTGAAACTATCATCCATTTCCCATTTTGACTCTAATTTTTGGCTTCAGGAGACCAGTTGACTTAGTTTTATTTATTTATTTTTTAAATATATTTTATTCATTTTTTACAGAGGAAGGGAGAGGGATAGAGAGTTAGAAACATCGATGAGAGAGAAACATCGATCAGCTGCCTCCTGCACAACTCCTACTGGGGATGTGCCCGCAACCAAGGTACATGCCCTTGACCGGAATCGAACCTGGGACCTTTCAGTCCACAGGCCAACTCTCTTTCCACTGAACCAAACCGGTTAGGGCCAGTTGACTTAGTTTTAAATGGAAAAGCCAGCCCTGTCTTCCCACTGAGGCCCCTTCACTGAGTTCCCTGGGCTGGTGGGTGGAGTCGGGCTGGCCAGATGTCACCATGTCTTGTAGAAATACATCTTTGGTTGGTCAGGCAGTGGTTGAGCCATATGCCTTGGAGGGACTGCCTCTGAGCCTGACTGGAGACTTTTAAGGAGCTCCATTCCATTGAGGGTGAATGTTAGCTTCAGAGAGAGAACAGAGGTGATATTCATATACTCATTCATTCCTTCAAGACAGGTTTACTGAGCCCGCGTATGTGCCTGCTACCTCTAACCCTGGGGGTCAATAGGAAGCAGAATCAGAAATGGAACCTCGTCCCCTGGGAGCTCACTGGTTAGCAGGGAGACAGCATGTGTGGTTATCAACTGCGACAAGTGCTGGGAATTCAACTAATGTGGGTGGTCAGGGAAGGCTTCTCTGAGGAGCAACATTTGAGTCACCTGAAGATGAAGACGGAGATGACATCTCAAAGCATGAGAAGCCATTTACAGGCAGAGATCACCACATGCAGGGTGCTGAGGGGACAAAGATTAGTGCGGTCTATGGACATAGGTTGGCATTCAGACAGAAGGGAAGAAGGAGGGCCGTGCCCACCTGTGTGTGTTTCATTCATGGAAACCATTGTCTCCTCACTCCTCTCATTCTGTTCTCCCACTCCTTTCCACTGGTCTCCTGATGAAAGCACAGTATTTTGCAAAGACATTGGAAGATGAGAAGTTTCTCTCCTACTGAGGCATTTGGAGAAGGTGTGAGGGCAGCGAGAAGGTAGAATATTTCATATTAAAAATCAGCTGCCACCTTCTCTTGTTCCAAAGGAATAGAGACGAATAGTCATGACTAGACTTTGCAAGGCCTTTTAGACATTTCCTCTGGAATCTGAAAGACCTCCTTGATGTATGACAAGCTGGGGGAAGAGCTAAATCAGGTGGCCAGGTGTCTACATCTCTGCACCCACCCAACCCAGCCAGTGGAATAGCTATTGAGGGCAAGGGCACCAGTAACTCCCACCAGGCACTTCTGTTCAAAGTGACCCCTTTGCAATAAATTTTTTCAAAAGACAGTATTTTGATAAGTGAACAAACAAAAAAGAAACAAACTCATGGATACAGAGAACTAATTGATGGCTGCCAGATGGGAGGGGGGTTGGTGGGCTGGGTGAAGGAGGTAAAGGGATGAAGAAGTACAAATTGGTAGTCACAGAATAGTCACAGGGATGTAAAGTACAGCATAGGGAACATAGTCAATAATGTTGTGATAACTATGCATGGTGTCAGATGGGCACTAGACTTATGGGGGTAATCACTTCACAAATTATATAAATGTCAAACCACTATACTGTACACCTGAAACATATAATATTGTATGTTAACTGTAATTGAAAAACATTTTTAAAAGACAGTATTTTGATAAGATAGTTGACCTATGATAAAAAGATACATCAAGTGATATGAAGTAAGGGTCAGTCTGTTCCACACTCGATATATTAGGGGTCAGATTGTGAGACCTGAAGAAAAGGTAGTAAGAAGTGTCACCTTAGGTACTTGAGATGCAAAGACTCAGGCCCCACCCTCAGATGTAAGAGCCCAGCCCTCTCCCTTTCTCTTTCCCTTTTCTTTCCTCTCTTTCTTCTCCTCTCCTCTATTCTCTTTCCTCTCCTCTCTCTTCACAAATGAAAACAACAGTCAGTATAATGCTGGGCCTCTAAGCAATCATTGCTCAGCCTGCACCAATCAAAACAAACAGAAGTCACCCCCTCACTCCCCCAAACAAAAGACAAAACAAAAAATAACCAAGCTCAACCAGCCAGCCTCCACAGCATCTTGCTATGAACTATGGAGCAAATTCCCTTTCTAAATGTGTAGCATTGATACTTGATGGCACATAGTAGGTGATCAAAAAACATCATTTGCTGAATGAATGTGGGCACAAGTTCTCTGAGGACTTCCTAGCCACCCTGCACTTCACATGTGCTCAGCACTGGGCACTCCTCTCCCACTTAATCTTCTCAACAACCCCAGGAAATAGGTGTTGCTATCTCCATCTTTCAGATAAGAAAACTAAGACTCAAGTGTTAACAGATTTTGCTCACGGTCACACTGATACCAAATGTCAGAGTCTCTGATTCTCAAGCTAGTACCTGAGCCTCCTGGGGCTAATCCCCCCTTCCTGTTAACACAAGCTCTATGCTGCTTCTCAGCCCAGACTCCCTTCCTCACCAGCTCTCCTCGCTCTCTGTGATTTTACCCAATGAACGTGGCCTGGTTCTGGGCTTTATCCTCAGGTTCTGACTCATCTGCCTTTGTGCCCTGGAATCAGATATCTCTGAGCAATACTGAGTCACCAAATAATTGAAAAAAGATGTCCTTAAAAAATAAAGAAAGGAAAACAAAAAAGTTCTCTCTGACTCTCTCCCTCTCTGTCTTTATCTTTGCATTTTTTGAACAACCTCATCCCTAGAGTAGGTGCTCACCATATCTGTCAAAACTTAGAGCTAAATTTCTCCAATTTCACCTTGGACAGGACAATGGGCAGACAACTTCCAAGATATTTGGCTTAATTTGGGGGGAAAGTAGCCTAGTGAGGGAAAGCTAAGAAAATGTCTCCTCTATTTCCTTTTATTGGGGAGGGATTGAATATTATTTATTGTAAAGAGACATAGAGGAAGCAATTGGTCAGACTGGAATCTGGCTGATTCTGTACCAACTATTCCATAACCCAGCATCCTGCTCCCCTGATTCCAGTGAGCTTATTTCACTCCACCGCACTTCCCAATAACAATTTAATCCACGTGGTTGTTGGCAGGGAGGTCTGGTCAGGAAGTCATCGTGGTGACTCAATTTACCTCACATGAAAGTGTTGCCTATGTGCCTATGAAATGTAATAGCACCTGTCAGAGTCAGCGACCCAGGTCTGCATCAGTGACACAGCATCCTTGCTTTTGACCTGAGATTTTCTCAGTGATTTGTAAATTGAAACATTGGCAGTATCTGTTTCTTGGTTAATAGTGTGGCCAAGTCTATTAATAATCAGTGTAACCTTGAAATACAAACTTACTCATAAACAAGTACAGTATGGTTTCTTCTCTGCCATTACTTCCTGTCATGGAATCCTAATTTAAGGAGGGGGGATGTGAATTTAAAAATAATATTGAATGGAAGTATGGTCCAAGAAGTAAGTGCCAATTGGTAGCAATTGGTAGTCAGTATAGAGCTAATGCAATGCCCCAGCCCTTACCAACGAGAGCATGCCTGCTATGCTGGAGCCAAACGCAAGGTCCTTTGGAGCACAGGGAAGCTTAGGCATATAGTCCTCCAGAGCCAGCCCTCCTCCTGTTCCTCTTCCCATCACCAACTAGTAGAATGTATACCAATTGGACCAAATTGTTTGGATCATCAAGTGTATTTTTATTTTTATTTTTTTAATTAATAAATCTTTATTGTTCAGATTATTACAGATGTTCCTCTTTTTTCTCCCATAGCTCCCCTCCACCTGGTTCCCACCCCACCCATGCTCTTACCCTCTGCCACTGTCCTCATCCATAGGTCTAAGATTTTTGTTCAATCTCTTAGCTTATAATGGGTTCTTCTTCTTTCCTAGATTGTTCCTTAGCAAGTGGTAGGGACGTAGAGAAAATCCCCCTCAGCTCTGTTTGGACAAAGTCTCTTGATTTCAGATATTAACTCAAAAAGTGTGTGTTACCCAGCCGGTGTGGTTCAGTGGTTGAGCAACAACCCATGAACCAAGAAGTCACCAGTTCCATTCTAAGACAGGGTATATTCCTGGGTTGCAGGTTCGATCCCCAACCTACTGTTGACCAGAAACCTTACCAATAACATAAACAATTGATGAACACACATGCCCAGTGTGGTTCAGTGGTTGAGTGTTGACCTATGAACCAAGAGGTCACGGTTTAATCCCTAGTCAGGGCACATGCCCCAGTTACAGGCTCAATCCCCAGGATGGGGCATGTAGAAGGCAGCCAATCAATGATTCTCTCTCATTATTGATGTTTCTATCTCTCTTTCCTCTCCCCTCCTCTCTGAAATTGATAAAAATATTTTTAAAAGAAAATACACTTATTTATTGAAAAAAATCCGCATGAAAGTGCACTGGCACCATTCATCCCATGTTGTTCAAGAAGCAACTGTATAATGTTTCTGATAAAATTATAAAATATCACAATATAGAAACCTTCCATTTACATTTGAATTTCTGAGAATGATCACAAGGAGACTCAAAGAGGTAGAGTTTGATCAATTTTCCCAGGAGCTTCTCTTTATCCCTTGCTATTAAAATCATTCTCTTTGGAAGCATCTTTCCTATTGTCTGTGGTGACTTTTTTCTTTCCACATACGTTACCTCTGACAGATCCTAATGGGCCAGTGGCTTCCTGTGTGATAGGAGCTAATCTCCAACTGCATGTTCATGGACTTCACAAAATCTTGGCTCTTTATCTAGGATTTTCAATTGACTTTATACTCTGTTTTCCTTGAACCTGCCTTGTGTTGTCCAATATTTACAACACTAGACAAACAGAGAGATATTGACCAAAGATATAGGTCTAATAGCAAGAGTACTAATTGACTAGGGATGTTTGAGGAGGAACTAATTTTATAATTATGGATGGGGGGTGGCTCCTGATGACTTTTAATTCTTTACACATCTGGAACGATTTGGAGAGTCAATATCTGGATATGGAGGATGCTCCTATACTCCGTGTGTATTTACTGATTGGATGGAAATGAACCTCTCTTTGACTCAGTGTCTAGATCTGCAAAATGAGGAGCATGGCATTCAAGTCAGCAAGGAGATGGAGTTGTCTAACATGACCCAATGTAAACCGGATTAAAACTCATTGGAGTACTAGTGCAATCCAAAAAAAAAAAAAAAAAAAACTAACAAAAAACATTGCTGTCTAAAAAACTTTCTACAGTGATGGGAATGTCCAAAAGTAGGCTTATTCGCTACAGTTGGTATGAAACACTTGAAATGGGACTAGTGCAACCGAGGAACTGGGTTTGCATTTTAATTCATTAACTTGCAATTAGATTTAAATCTGCATGTAGCCCGTGGCTGCCATATTGGACAGCACAGCTCTATGAGGTCTCTTCCATAATGTTGTCTCCAAAAAAATGGACAAAGTTGGTCAAGCTCCCCACCAGGGCCAGAGTAATATCCATGCAGCTAAGAGCTTCTTCAAATAGCAGGAATGTGACCAGGTTACCCAAGCCATTCATCTGGCCTCTCTGAGTAACGGGGAGAACCCCCATTGCTCACCAGAGCCACCCACTCTTTCATAGAAGGTGCTCACAAGCTTCTCATTTTCTGCTAGTTCCCCACCATTGCCTAGTCATCAGGGATGAGTCTCTCTGAGCAGCTCAGTGCTGCACCTTTTGTGCCTGATGAAAACCAACTCCGTGGATAGATAAATGTCCCTGAAAACACCAGCCCTGCGGTGGCCTGCAGCGAGGGGGAACTCAGCTCAGGGTAAAGATATGTTACAAATTAAATGCTGCAGTTGGTATGTAAAGCTGCAATAAATAGAAACTGAGTTACATCAAGGACGGAATTAAACCTTAAGTTTAAACTCCACAGCACTGTAATTAAAACTTAGCCTGTAGCAAATCATTCACTTGAGATTAAAGTAGTGTGGGGGAAGCAGAGGTTTGGGCTTACCTTGCTTTCCACAATTTATAAGTCTGAGCTACCAAAAGCTAACAGCCCTGCCCCCAAATCCAGCTCCCAATTAAAAACACAGTTTGAAAACCTTTAGGAGGCCTGAGGGGCCCCTTTAACAGAAGTCTGCCCCTTCCCCCACCCCTGCCCAAGTCTATGAACAAATTAAAAAATATTACCTGGTCCCCTGATGGTCTTCTGAGCTGACACGGTGTTTTCATTAATACATCATTAGAGTAATGACATTGTGCTGGTGTTTTGCTTTCAAACCAGCCTGCACTTCAACCACTATGAGTACAGGCTCGGGGCCTCTGCACACTTTGTTCCTGGGAAGTATTATCCACATAAAGAAAAAAAAAGGAAGACAAGCTGTAATTCATAAATTTTTAATGCGTCTTCCTTTTCTCCTAATCTGGGATGTTCGGGCTCGCTTGGTGTTTAATTTTTGTCTGTTGGTTCTGCAAAGTAAACACTGGGGTTAGATTAACCATGGCCTTAACTCCTAGAGCCAGCAGGCCTTTCCAACTCTCCCACCACAACCCAAAACAGGTTTCTCTCCTGTTGGAAGTGTGTCCTTTTGTGCGAATGCAGTTCGAGGATACAGAGTTGAAACTGTGGTATTTTTATTTTCTAGACTGTGAACTGTTACCTCATAGACAACAATGGATTTATTCTGGTGTCTGAAGACTACACACAGGTGAGCGAGAAATTCCTACCAGTTGAGAGTAAGGAGCTCGGATGTGCTTGAGTCAGGGAATGCAAATTACGGTGTTAAAACTTTGAGACAATGATCTATAGTTAAGAGGTAATAGCAGGAGATTATAAACCCTTATTTCCATCCCTCTAAGAATGTCACAGCCCACTTCTCAGCAGGCCCCAAAGAGTTTTTACCTCCCAGTGGGGGTCTGGGGGGGGGGGGGGGGCGGGGCGCGGCGCAAAGCCCAAGGTCTGCTCACTCACTCATAAAATGTTCAATTTATAGAACTCTATGCCTCAAGGGTAGAGGTGCCTTAAAGAGTTTGGGCAATTTTAAGGAGGGTTCCCCCTTTTGATATTTTATCTTCATATATATATAATTTATATATACACACAAACACCGATATATATATATATATATATATATATATATATATATTTC
>NW_005871131.1:2264143-2346909 GCF_000147115.1 Myotis lucifugus
ATATATATATTCCAACATAATGTTCTTATGGCTTTCCTTTCTGGTCTTTGCTTTTTAAAAATCAGTAATCTGAGTTCAAGGATTAACTTGACTCTCAGCACTGAGGGACAAGGATCCAGAGACAGACAAAGAATGTTCTTCATTTGAGTGAGCCGTGTGCAGTACAGGGGCAGGAGGGAAAGAGATAGAAAAAACAAACAAACAAACAAGCTATGGGGGTGAGCACAGAAGTCTCCAGTGAATTCAGAAATCAAAATAAGAGTTAAAATTCATGCATTAAAACTGTGCATTAAAACATTTTTTTTTGCAATTAGAAGTCAAATTAACATATTCAAAGAAGGTACAATACAGGCAGGGGTAGCAGTGCAGTGCAATGTACAGGTAAAGGTTCTTGGTGAGACCTCTCTTCCTTAACTGGTTTTGGGAACTTGTGCACATCACCTAACTTGCCTGGGCCTCCTGGTGGGCTCTGTGAAGGGAGAATGGTTGACTACATATGGTTTCTTCTAACTCTAATATTTGAGGATACTGACATTTTATAGTGAAGTCCCATTTAAATCATTTGAAATTCTTTAGTAGTATTTTAAATCATTTGAAATACAGTAGACCCATCATTGCTTAATAAATTAATTAATTGTCCTTAAGTATGGCTTCGTAAGGTCAGAGCTTAATGCTCGTTAATGTATAAATACAGGCCGGAGGTAGCGTGTAGAATTGTGCTTGCTTCTTCTCCATCCATGAGAGTGCTGTGGGAATTTTAAATGCACCTTTGATGGGTGAAAACTCATACTGTTGACACTCAAACTGCCCACACCCCATCTTCTCAGAGGCTGAACATCATTGGACATTGGCTAGTTAATGGCTATTAGATAAGAGGAATAAGCCCACGAAACAAGGCCCGTCTCTGAGGGAGCCCGGAAGCCCATAGGCCTGTGGTAATACACCCGTTCTGCTGGGAGGAGAAACAGTGAGATATTCAAAGTATGGTGATGCATAGAAACTAGGCTTTTGGTGGTGAGCATGCTATAGTATTGCAGATACTAAATTATAATGGTGTGTGTGAGGGCTGGCCAGCAGCCCCTGAACGACGGATGAACAGATTACTCCCTCACAGTTTCACTATGAATGAGAGGGCTAAGGGGTTGCCTGGCTCAAGGGTCCAAGCAGCCTTGATTGCCTGCCTCATTAGCCTTTTATTGTAACAGCAGTTTGAGATAAAATTTATCTTTAAGATGCAATCAGTAGGGGGAGTAATCTTGGGAGGACACATGTGTTTGCAGTGTCCTTAAGCAAGGGCACCCAAAGATTAAGATGAAGGATTCCAGTAAACACCTGGGGGTCTACACATGCACAGACTTGTTTGGAAAGGTCAAGGAATAATTAGGGGCCCCACCTTCGACACTCCCCTAAGTCTCCCCTAAGTCGGAATTCCAATAAACAGGGCAGGTGGCCTTCCACACACTTCCCTTTTCTCGGAATGTCCTCCTTACAGCTTTCCAACCAAGTCTCGTGCTCCCCAACAGGTATACACCTGAAACTTACATGTTATGAACCAATGTTAGCACAAATTTTTAAAAAAACAAGAATCATTGGTGGAGCAAGAACCCAAATTAATAACCAGTGAGGAGGAACTCTGTCCTTCTGCCAGAATCACGAAGGACCAGGACGGGAGCCTGATCCTGGGGGATGGAGGGTGTGGGGTGTCTTCCAGTGTGAGTCCTGGACCAGCCAACAACGTGAACCATGAAATAGTGACTAGCAAAGCCATGGCCTAACACATGGGCTCTGCTCCCTGCTGGACCTCTCCGGGGAGGAGGCCCGCAGCCCTGTCCCGGGAGCCTGCCTCTGCCCGGGCTTGTTGGATGTTGTCTGGTTTCCTGCACTCCAATTAGGATAATTCTTCTTCATCTAGGAACCAGTTCCATTGGCACTGGCCCATTTACACACACGTCACACCAATGTCCTCTCGCTCCTAGCGGACCCCAGTTTACCAAGTGTCCCTTAGTGAAAAGGCAATGCTCAATATTCAGAGAAATGTTTCCTATTTCTGTCTCCTCCTCTCTTGACTTTTTGGTGAAGTGTATGTAGGCCTTTCTGTCTGAAAACTCCGAGGAGCATGACTGAGGTCACCGAGTTGTGAATGGAATCGGGATTAAGTTAATACAAAGCCTATGGACCGTATTAATTCTGGCTCCTAGAGTAATGTCCTCCACCCAACCCACATAAGCTATGAATCCTCCTGGTGGACACTGGCTAGTGCCAGGGCATTGGCTGGGAAAGGCTGGTCTGCCATACTGCATGCCCCTCCCCTGAGGGACACTGGAGGGATGAGGGCTGCATGAGGACACTGACCCTTTATCCCATCATTCAGAGTTAGCAACTAGATTTTTGAAAGCGTCAACCTGGGGTGGGAAGGGCTGCTAGGCCTCAGATGCCCTGAAGACACCCCCAGGTAGGGGAAGGGTAGGCCATTGGAACCTGACTGCCAAGCTGTCTCCCCAAGGGGCTGACTGTCCTGTTTCATCGACATATGAACTGCCTGTCCACGCACAGAAAGTGGGTTTCTCAGAAAGTGATTTTGAGAAAGGACGCGTTCTCAGCTATAGGGAATGTAGAGGGATGATGATGAAGAGAGCTGCTGTATTTCCCTAAACAGGTCATCCAGGAATTATAAACAATTCTTTTATTAATGCTTAGGAAGCCCATTCACAGCCTGTTTCTATCTGTATGAAGTAGTATTTTAATCACAAGGGATTGCGTGCAGATGAATGCTTACTCTATCCAGGGTAGTTGGTGTGTGTATGCGTGTATTGTGTGTAATTCCAGCACTCAGCATGTGCTATGCAATGCAACACTCCCCACGCCGCCCCTGCCACGCATTGAGGACCAGTCACATCTGCTTACTAGTTTGCTCACACCATCTAGTGACTATTAAGACCTTTCCCACTTTTATGTAAAACCCTGAAAACCTGCCTTTTGCTCCTGTCAGCTCCAGGACGAAGACTGTGTCCGTTTTTCTTCTCTGGTGCTTAGGCCCATTATTTCTCTACACTTCCTCACGGGTTTTCCTTTCTTCCTCACAGACGGGGGACTTTTTTGGTGAGATCGAGGGAGCTGTGATGAACAAATTGTTAACAATGGGCTCCTTTAAAAGGTAAGATTTTATGGTCCCCTGCGCCCCCCGAGAAAGTTTGCCTAAATAAAATAAAACAAACCAAGGTCAAATAAAGCAAGCCTGGACTTGACCCCGTGGCTGGTTTGCACTTGTGTTCGTGCTCCAGAAGATCTCGCTGAAACCCGATGCCTCTTCTCAAGTGTTAAGAGTCTTAGAAACTCAACTCACAATGGGTTTCCTGTTCACCCAGCCCAGAGTTTATTGGAGGCCAATATTGAAGTTGGAGCCTGCACTGGGACACAAGTATATCAGTCTCAAGCAAGCGATTGGGGGGAAAAAAAAGTAGGAAACGTTTTCACCTGGTCAAAAAGGGATGCATTTTGTCTCCCATTGACAAGCTTCCCAGGGAAGCTTGCTGGAGATCTGGACCTCAGGGATGGAAGGTGATATTTAGAGACTTGATGATATAATTGTAGGAAATCAAGTGAAAGGTCTCAGCACCTGCTCCCGGCTGGAGGTAAGTTTAAATCTGCTGCTAGAAGCAAACCCAGATGGTGCCACATTCTGCTGGCAACATATACTACTCAACTGGGTCCAGAGAGCTCTCAGGGGCCCTGAGTGAAGCTTCCTCACAGTCCGTCCTGGGATGGCCAGCCCTGCACTTGGGGCACCGAAGCCTATGGGAAAAGCCATCACCCCAAGCGATCAGGGTGCCAGGAATGTCCCCCGGAAGTCAAACTGTCTCCCTTCCCTTGGCCTTCCTTTGGAGGGATGCTTTCATGGGCATATTTGATGCTGTTGAATATATAATTGCAGGAAATACAAGGATGGGCCTCAACGCACCAGTGGCTGCTGGTGGGGAGGGCAGTCTCCCCGTGGATCACTCTCCTGCAGCTGAATGGCCAGGAAGTGTTAGCTCAGGAAATCAGATTTTTAAGGCAGTCAATAGGACCATCTGAGCACTGTGCTGAAAGCAAGGAATTCAAAAATGATGACCCAGTTTTTGAGATTCCATAGCTTGTTTGTGCCAGAAGGAGGGAAAAAAGAAATGATATAGAAATTGGCCGAAGTCCAGCCCTTCTGCAATCTCTGACACACTTGCTCCCAGGCCCGCCTGGAGCAGACTGCTCACTCCTGCTCATGCTTTCTTTGGAATTCAAGAACAGGCTTTAAGTTGGGTGCCAAGAGTCGTGGTGCACATGCGTGAAAACTGCTGGGAGCCGGGCTGGGGTTGCTATGGAGTTTCTCTGGATGTCTTAAAGCGTCCCGGGCAGCTCCTGGAGTGTCTGCCGCCCAGGGCACCGCTGGTGTTGCTTATCTTTATGTGGGTGTGTACGCTTGTATCGTGTTAGCATGTTTTCAGCTTGGGAGTCGGGGGAGACCAAAGAGGAAGAGTGATCACACACCTGTTTCTCATCTGAAAGCAGATTTTTTTCAACTTCTTTAACAAAATCTGTTTTTTTCTTTTCCCTCTTGGATATTTCTTTCACACAGCTTGGTGGGAGAAAGAATGGTTATAGAGTGGAATTCTAAATTCCTAGTCTTCTCCTTAATGTGGATGAAGTGTGGTTGACATGAATCTAGAACATTCTCTCACTATGAGAGAGTCCCTATTGTATTTGAGAAAAGGGAAGGACTGGGGACTTTTTTTTCAATGTTAATAGCAACCACTATCATCTGGGAGTTAGCTGACAGACCTCCTGAGCCAATTGGATGGGGCCCCTCCCTGGGACCAGGAGAGTTTGGGATTAGGCGTCGATGGAGTGGGTTTGAATCCAGGCTTTGACTAGCTGCATGACTTAGAACACGTTACCCCTCCAAGCTTTGGTTTCCTTACAGGGAAAATGGAGATGATGATACTAATTACTTCCATGGGTTGCTGTCCGAGTTAATAAGATAGTAATAAGCGTAAGGTTCTGACACAGTGCCTGGAATATGTCAGGGCTCTGTAATTGCTGGCTGCTGCTGTGGCCTTGGTCGCTATGGATCTTGGCTCAGCCTTGGCCCCAGGTGATGCTTCCTCTGCTTCCACGTCTCACAGTAGGCTTCCCACCACACCTGGGATGGGTCTCCAGTGCAGCCCTGCAGTCCTTGAATCAGACATCCCTTCCCGGCCAACCCTTTCCAGCACGCAGTGCTTAGGCATGGCACAGGTGGACAGCCCCTTCATTCGGAGACCTGTGTTTCAGAAGCAACACCTGCAGACCAACTTACAGGATGTAGCTGCAAGTAACTGTCAGTGGTCTGGGACAGAGGTCGTGTACATGTTAATCTGAGACCCATCCCCACCCCAAACTAGGACACATGGAGTCTGAGTTGCTCTGGCGATGTGTCTGGGCCCAGATAAAGCTCAGGAATAGGTCCCTGAGATGACCTTTGATCTTAGCATCATGATCAGTGCCCGGATGGCACTAAGTTTTTTCTTTGATCTGCTCATGCCCGGTCCTAAACAAATGAGTTCCATATACAAGAACCCTACAAACCATCTTTTTCAGAAAGAGCGTTCAAAGAGACGAGCACCCTTTCCCTTTACCAAGCTCCCACCTGTGACCTCCTCTGGCCCCTATGTGCTGCCTCTCCCTGATGCTTGCCCGTGTGTCAATGGACTCTTCCCTGGAATGTTTGGCCACTTACTTGGCGACCTGGTAGCCATTCTACCTAGCAGTGCCATTGGCAGGAAAGGGCACCCACTTCTGCGTCTGCAGGGCCCTGTGGAAAGAAGGGAAGCCACCGACTTGTGTGAGCAAATGACCAACTTGAGGAAGTGTGTGCAAACAATCTGGGAGACACAATGGTCACTCTTGGTCATTTAGCTGAGTCTCATCCATGACTCTGGCCGCCCCCAGCTGGCATATGACATAGCATCCAGGGGCCAAATAATATACCAGGCACTTCAGCAGTGTGACAGTAATGACCACCACGGCGACCTTCCCTGAGCACCTTCCACACACCAGGCCTAGGTGGCACCTGAGAGATTTTACCATTTGCAGTCCTTTCCAACAACCCTGTGACAGGACCGGCTGCACAATCAAAGGGACACAGTGCAAAATGACCACGTGGGGCCCTTTGTTCCCAAAGTGTCAAGAATTTCAAGACAATGACAGCAGAGCATTGATCCAAGCACGGGGCCCTTCTAAGCGAGGGTTCTATGCAGTGACACAGGCCAGTGTGCCCATTTAGCCATCCCTGGGTATAAATATACCCATTTTATAGATGGAAATAATGAGGCTTGGACAGATTAAGAACTGGCCCTAAGCCTCTGTGTATCAGAGCTGGATTCAAACATACTGTGGTCTGAGCAAGGAGAGAATTTTCTAGCTTCTGTGCTTGTCCTGGTTCTTTGTAAAATTAGCGCCTGTAGCTTCCTTGAGCTCCTTTGGGAAGTGGAGGATGGCCAAGGAGGATGCTGTCTCAGCAGTGTCTTATCTGGGCAAGCAAAGCTCCCAGGATGGGGGGCCCGCTGAATGATATGATCCCTCAGATTTCTTCTAGCTGAAGCTGACAAACCATTGACCTAAGCCGTGTTCCCAGGCTTCACAAATTTTCTCATAAGATACCGTGTGCCTGGTCAGCTTTCTGTGTTTCAAACAGAGAGCTTCAAATACTCCTTCCTCCTTATCACGGAAAGTAAGTGAACTCCCTGAGTGGTGACTCATTTAGGGCTTTTCATTTGAGCTGTTCTGCTTTTTCACACGTGTGCATGTCTAGCGAGTGCCTTACGTTTATGTTTCTCAGAATCCACACTCTGTGGTTCCCTTCATGTCGTCGGCAGTGACATCTCCCCTCTGACAATTACTGGGAGAAAACGTAGTTATCTTGTTTCAAAATATTTTTATTGTAATTCATTTATCCCTCCTCGTTTCCTTGCCCCCAGTGATGCAAATTCAATGTGAGATATGCAGGGAAAAGTGGGGAAATGGACACAGCCAGTCACAGGAGAGTATCCAAGGCTCCTGACAGGGCCTCAGTGATGCCTGGACTTGAAATAAGACTCGGTTGAGCACCAGAATCGCCACCATGTGGCCTAGAACAGATTCCTCAGACTCTTTGAGCCTCTGGTTTTTTGTCACCAAAATATGGACCCGGGGGAGGGTGGTTTTGTCAACCAAAACAAGACGTGAAAATGCCATACAAATTAGAAAGCTTTGCAAACAGGAGGTAAGATCAGCTCCTGGAAAAGAGCTCCCAAAATCTGAGATCTTTTTTCTCTCTTTATTTTAGTCACTAATGACCCCCCAAAGGTGGTTACTGCACAACAGTTACCTCCACGGCACAGCATTCAGGGTGGGCGTATGGCCCTGGCCTCTGCCAAGCTCTTCTAGAAGGTTTTCAAACACACCTATGCCGGGCTGCACCCAGGAAATTCATGATCAGCTCAGGGGATGAAGCCCAGGTGTCGATGTTTTTTAAAAGCACCCACGTGACTCCCAGGTGCAGGTGTGGTCAAGAAATACTAAGTTGAAGATCCCTGGTTATTAGTCTAGAGTCTAGCCAGGGGTCCTCAAACTTTTTAAACAGGGGGCCAGTTCACTGTCCCTCAGACCGTTGGAGGGCCGGACTATAGTTTAAAAAAAAACTATGAATAAATTCCTATGCACACTGCACATATCTTATTTTGAAGTAAAAAAACAAAACGGGAACAAATACAATATTTGTATTTGCATGTGGCCCGCGGGCCGTAGTTTGAGGACCCCTGGCCCCTATATAAGATCTAGATTCCTATGTTTTGCCAATTTTGCCAGTCTTTAATAGAAAACATTTTTTAAAGTTTCTCCCTCTCTACCTCTTAGGGCAGTGGTTCTCAACCTTGGCTGCACATTAGAATCACCTGGGAATCTTTTTAAAATCCTGATTTCTGGGCCGCATCCTCTGGAGATTCTGTTTCTTTGTTATGGGGTGGGGCCACAACATTAGTAACAAAGAAACAGAATTTCTGGAGGATGAGGCCCAGAAATCAGGATTTTAAAAAGATTCCCAGGTGATTCTAATGTTCAGCCAAGGCTGAGAACCACTGGTCTAGATGCTGCCCACTTCGGAGCTGCTTGAATTTGGGCAACTTTAACTCACTACATTTGAGTGTTCTCTGTAGCAACATAGAACTGAAATGTAATAATGCATGCATTTAACAAACATTCTTGTGGTTTCTGCCAAGGGGTCTTCCCTTGTTCTTTGTGTATCTAATTAAGCTTGAGGAAGGAAAGGCCAATTGGGCACACCTGGCCTTTGGCTTACGGAGAAACGAACTGCTTGCTTAATACTTCATTTTTGCCTTGGGTTCCTATCTCTTTTGGCTGTGTCTTTTCTGTTTTGTTTTATTTTGTTTGTTTTATGTCCTTGGTGCAACATGCCTAGGCTTTCACCCTCATGAGACCATTCATACGTTCCCTGTGGGGCACCGGGGATGTCCTCCTCACATTCATTAATGGAGTTGACTTGTATAGAATCCCCTGGGTGGCTCCTTCTGCTATTTCAGTTGCCTTTCTAGAAAGGTGACCCATCAAGTAGAATTCAAAGCTTGGACCATGTCTACCCTGTCTCTGTATGATGGAGCTGCCCCAGCTCAGCGAAAGGCGGTGACTTGGGAGCTTTCCCTGTCCTTGGTAATTACATTGCAATTCAGCAAATGCCCTGGCCTTGGAGTCTAGAGAGTGCGAAAAGAGCAGTCTGTTATGTTTGGACGTCTGCTTTCCTTTAATGCCGACTGCCCTGCTGATGTCTGATACTCAACAACTCATGTAATGAATGTAATGGCTTCTTGGCTTCCTGTTGACCTGACTGTGGCCACAGAAGTATGCTTTGTCAAAGGTGGTGTCGAAGGGACAAGAAGACAGATTGGCTTGGACAACTGTGTTTCTGGGCCAAGCCTTCTGGAGTGCAGAGACTGAGATTTCCACGCACCGCTCTTTAACATCCTAACGCTGCTGCTTGAGGATGCCTGATTACAGCAAAACAATAGCTGCCCTCATCTTCCTCAGAATGACAGCATGTCTGATGCATTGAATACTATCTACAGCAGTGGTTCTCAACCTTGGCTGCACATTAGAATCACCTGGGAATCTTTTTTAAAATCCTGACTTCTGGGCTTCATCCTCTGGAAATTCTGTTTCTTTGTTATGGGGTGGGGCCACAACATTAGTAACAAAGAAACAGAATTTTCGGAGGATGAGGCCCCGAAATCAGGATTTTAAAAAGATTCCCAGGTGATTCTAATGTGCAGCCAAGGCTGAGAACCGCTGATCTACAGGCAAGCCATTATTCCAGCATTTCCAAGCATTGCCTCAATTAATCCCACAACAATTCCATGAAATAACTGCTACCATTATATACACCTGACAAAAGAGGACCTGGAAGTAGAGGCTCCAAGCATTTTAGTAACTTGTCCAAGTTCATGCACAGCAGTGAGGGAGGGAAGTGGAGTTTGAACTCGTGTCTCTTGGATTCCAGATTCTAAACCATAGTTGGTTCATCACTGCTTATCCTTCCCATCGCCGGAGCAGACTAAGTATTTTCTGCAGCGATAGTTATTCACATTCAGGCTTGTTTGGCTTCAGGAGATAGTGAAAGAACGTTTCTCAACCAAACGTGGAGTCCAATGGATCAATTAGTAGCTGGTTCTACTAGAAATGATAGGAAATTACAAAATACCAAGGAGTTAAAGAACATAGGAGTCTTTTTCTCTTTTATGTGAAGATAGTCTGAAAATACTAGTTTGGGGGCTTCATGTAGTCATCATGGATGAATGAGTACATCTTTTCTTTACTGTCCTCCAAGTTGGCTTTTAATTTCAAGATTACTTCATGGTCCAAGATAGCTGCTGAGATCCAGCCATCACATCTGCACTCTCAGTTGGCAGAAGGAGGATTTAGGGAGGTCCAAAAGGCCAAGTAAAATTCATTATTAAAATTTATTTTAATATATTTTGTTTATTAATTAAAGTTGTATTTATTAAAATATTTACTCCCATACAATACATCTGCTTGATCTCATGACCTCACCTAGCTACACAGGAACCTGGAAAATGTGCATATTGAAAAGTCAGAGTTCAGCTTGACAGAGAAGTGAATGGATATTGGCAAACTATGATAATCTCTGCCACAGCCAGCCTGCCCCAATTTGCTCCTGAACACACAAGTCCTTTAAAATATTGCATCCGGCCTCCTGTGATATCCACTCTGAAAATCTTCCAGAGTTGAGGCTGTGTTCACAACTTCTAGTTTCCCCCACACCCCACATGCCCAGCATAGTCCTGAACACAAATGGTCATAGCCACCATCTAGCTCAGGGGTAGGCAAACTTTTTGACTCGAGGGCCACAATGGGTTCTTAAACTGGACCGGAGGGACGGAACAAAAGCATGGATGGAGTGTTTGTGTGAACTAATATAAATTCAAAGTAAACATCATTACATAAAAGGGTACGGTCTTTTTTTTTTTTAGTTTTATTCATTTCAAACGGGCCAGATCCGGCCCGCGGGCCGTAGTTTGCCCACGGCTGACTAGCTCTTCTGTCCATGATGCTTGATCCCAGACAATGAAAGCAGAATCACTCAATAACAGCTATTGGGTTTCATTCATGGTATTAACGGCAACACCAACACTCCTAGGTACTGATGTACTGAGCCTCGGGTATGAGCAACACACTGTGCTAAGTGCAGCGCAGGCATTACTGTGGTGTAGTTGCTGTGAAATGCAGACATGGCTTCATGAACTTGGCAGAGCCCAAGGAAGCTCCCCCAGCATCCAAGTTTATAGCCTCAAATGGGCTTTGCATTAACTCATTCCCCAAGCACAATTCAGCTGTTTCCTTCTATTTCTTACTCAAAGAAGCAAAAGAAATTTAATCTTTTCTTTGTAGGATTAATGATGATTCCATTTTCCCCTTCTCTTTAACAAACAAAGCTAATATTCATGGAAGAGGCAGGTGAATGGGCAAATGAGCTGCTGGCTGGGTGCACCTCCAGGCCCCCATGCATGTTATCCTTTGACCCAGAATTCTGGAGGCTTCGTGAGCTCTCTGGGGCCACGTTATTTCAGAGGAGACTTTGGTCTTGGCTCTGGGCGACTCGCATTTGTTTATCAAGTCACTGCTGCCCTCAAGGGTGATTAGAGGTCCACCTTGAGGTCTGCAGGTGGCACCTATCTAGTTGGTGAGTGAAGCATGTACCTGTATTAGTCTGCTAGGGCTGCCATAACAAAATATCGGGTGGCCTATTTATTTTCTCACAGTTCCAGAGCCTGGACGTCCAATATTAATGTGTCAACAGGTCTGGTTTCCCCTGAGGCCTCGGTCCTGGACAAGATGGTCTTTATGTCCAAATTTCCTCTTCTTAGAACAGTGGTTCTCAACCTTGGCTGCACATTAGAATCACCTGGGAATCTTTTTTAAAATCCTGACTTCTGGGCTTCATCCTCTGGAAATTCTGTTTCTTTGTTATGTGGTGGGGCCACAACATTATAACAAAGAAACAAAATTCCGGAGGATGAGGCCCAGAAATCAGGATATTAAAAAGATTCCCAGGTGATTCTAATGTGCAGCCAAGGTTGAGAACCACTGTCTTAGAAGGACTCTAGTCAAATCAGAGTAGAATCTACCCCAAGGGCCTCCTTTTAATGTAATTACATCTCAAGACCTTGTCTCCAATGTAGCCTCATTCTCAGGTACTGGGGGTTAGAACTTCAACTTATACTTTCCGAGGGACACAGGTCACCTCATAACACACCCCTAACTATGTCCAGACTGGTACCCGGCCATGGGAGGAGTTGCCGGCTTGTACGAGTTCCAGTTCCTGCCTGTAAGAGGAGGAAAAACAAACCCAGGAGAAATAACTAGCAAGTGGGTGCCTCCCATTCTAAAAGTTACAGCTGTCAACCCTGGCTGTATATGGGAACTCTTTGGGAAGTTTAAAAAACAAACAACAAAAAAAAATTGATACCAGGTTCCTAGCCCTGATTAATGAAATCATGGGGGTGCCTGGGCATCAGCATGTATATACTTTTTTTTTTAAACCTTTTCCAGGTCATTCTAAAGGGCAGGCAGGACTGAGAGTTGCTATTGTAAACAAATGGCAACCAGTATGTTCACAACTGGCCTTGGAAATTGGGAGTAAGTGGACATCCCATTTGCTAGACACTTCGGCTGAGACCTGTTCACATGAGACCCTTAGGTTATCCTGTGAGGATCCTTGCTTGAGAAGCAGTTTAAATGCCCAGCTTTAAAGAACAAGAGACCTACAGCGAAATCCCAGCCGCCCCACTTAGCAGTGCTGTAATAACCTTGGAGCGGTGACCTCACCTCCCGAGCCTCGCGTCCTCGCCTATGAAACATAACCATGCCCCTGACATCAGAGCGAATGCAGAAAGTAATTGCTCATATCTTCGTGTTGCTGCTTTTATTACCTGAGTGAGACGCTGACGTGATCAGTATCTGCAACTTTTTTTTTAATATTATCAGCACCTGCCAATGAAAAACACGTGGTGCTGATAGACCCTCTGCTTAATCTGTAGAACGAGCGAGGCTTTTCTCAGGGCCCCCCTCTCAGGGTTCTGCCCTGGACCCTGAGTGACGCCAGCACCCTGAGCGTGGGCACCTGGCCATGCAGCCACGTGATGCTAATTCTCCGCTAATGACAGGTGCTCACACCAGATTTGTTTTAGTGATTTCCAGTCCCAGCGTTCACGGCAGCGGGCCGGCTGTGCACACTCAGCACCTCTGCTGTTGGCCGTGTTCTGCTGGTCCTCAAGGACAGGGCGCGCTCTGAGGACGTGGTGACCGCTGCCAGGAGGGGAGCAGGCAGAGCACCTGTTTGGCCCTCGAATCACAAGACTGGGCTTCCCACTCCCCTGGCTTTCAGAGAGGTCAAGAGCAAGAAGGCTTCCGTGGCCCAGCTCCTTTGTTAAGAACGCCCTCTGTTCCTGCTCCATGCCCACCACTGGTAAGTCAAAAGCAGCCCCAGAGAACATGTTTCACAGCTCGACAAAGAATACGTTGCTTCACACGCTACCCTAGTGAGTCACTTTGCTCCTCATAACTTTAGATTCTGAATGGCTTAAAGTCGCCCCACGGCGGGTCTCTGTGTCAAATGCCTCCCTGTCCTGCTTTTAGGGCTGTATTTGCAAACATTAAGCTAATTCCAGACTGGTGTTTAGGTAACCAGTTAGCCAAAGTGAGCTAACTCCCTGAATCATTACAGGTAAAGTACCTGGCCTCCTGGGCACACAGTAGGTGTTTCATAAATGCCAGTTCCTCCAGTTGCTAACAAGCCTAAAGTAGCTGAGCACGAGCCTTTGGAACTCGACTGTCTAGTTCCTAGAAGAAATATTTTTCTTGGTCGTGGTGTTTGTTTAGTTGGAAAAGAGCAGAATCAGCAAAGGAGTTGAAAACAAGTCGTAAGGCCGTGGGCCGTCTGAGGCTCACCTGGTGCCGGAGCACTGGGTGCCCAGGCTGTTTGCCTGGCTTTGAGTTTCTTCTTCACAGACCATATCTGCCTTCCGTCACAGTTTCAAAGCAACCCGGCTGGGAGCCCAGCGATGCTGGTGATAAGGTCTGGGGCTGCAGGCCGCGGTTGAAGGGGCTGCCGGTGAGGTCATGGGGATTCAGGCATGTTATCTGTCTGAGGATGAACTCCCCTGCTGAGGGCAGCAAAGCAGCACCACGCTTGGGCTGGGCCCAATGCTCCGGGCTTATTTTAGAGCCAAATGAAAGCAGGCAATTATCATGTTCTTTAACTATAATCAGCCAAACAGGATACAGGTAGCCACAAAATGGAGTCATTTAAAACAGTAACAGAATCACTTCAAAAAGGGTAATAATCTGGAAGTCTCTCTTTCTGTAACATCTAGTTAAAGCTGACTAAGTGTGGAGAAGGCAGGGGAGGCTGGTTTTGTGACCTCCTCGATGGCCACGGGATAGGGATCCGGAGAGCTGCCTGGAGAAATGAAAGGCGGGAACCCTGGCCGGGAGGCTGCCCCAGAGCAATTGCCTTTGGCCCCGACATGTAAACTACGGCCTTTGAAAGTGATCTGGGGAGAACCCTGAGCTTCCTGCCATCTGGCTGTCAGGGCGGTTGCCAGGGCAAGGGCTCTCCCCGGCAGGCCAGCTGGTCCGGCCTGGCCCAGTGACCCCACCACAGCCCCTCAGCTGGGATTTGAAAGTTGACTCTGGACATTGGTAAGGAGACCTTATCTCGGGCAGCACTTCCTGTGACATTCCAAAGAGACTCTGGGATGGGGCACAGGACTGAATTCCAAGCATTTCCTGGAACCTGTCAGAGCCTGCTGCTGAGCAGAGCGAGGTGGGTACAGCTGGGCCCCATCTGATTCTGGCCCTGCCACAGGTGCGGTAGGTGAACCCGGGCATGAGGCTAGGCTGGCTGAGGTTTGGCTTGCATCGCTGAGAAATGGGCTGGTTAGGAATCTATCTTGCAGGGTTTAGAAGAGTACCTCGCTCGTGGTGGCTCAAAAGATACTGGCTGTTGTTCTCCTAGCCCTCAGCTTAGAAGTCCAGGAGCAGAAGTTCCTGTGTCACCTCTTGATGACCCCACACAGCTTCTTGGGGTGCCTGGCACTGCAGTACGTGTGAATTTTACACCCTGGCATGTGCGCCAAGGAACTAAGAAAATGAGGAGGCCTGTCCATCCTCCCACCAGCTGGAAAAAGCCTGAGTCAATTCCCATCGCATTAAACACCAGTCCCAGTAATTAATAATGGCAGTGAACACCATGCAAGTACATCACAGCAGCCCTGCCCTCTGCCGGACGATTCCTCTGTATCGTGCACTGTGCTAATTGCAGGGCATGTAACCTCAGTGAATCACCGCGACCACCGTGAAAGGCAGCCGTGCGTGATTCTCAGCCTTTACAGATGAGGAAATTGAGGCACCAGAAAGGTAAAAAAAAGATCACACACACACAAAACATTGTAATAAGTAGATGAGTTAGGATTTGAACTCTGGTGTCACTGACTTCAAAGCTGGCATTTTAACAATTAGGTCACACTGCTGTCACTTGGAACTTCGGGAACCAGAAGGTATTTACTCCATCTAAAGGAGTTTTAAGAGCCCAAATGCTAACAACAAAAAAATAGGCTTTCTGTCACAAGGATCATAACAGGCTAGGTCACAACATTCCAGTATAGTACTTCCTCGTGCCTGATCATTTAAATCCTGGAACATCTCCGCGAGTCATTTTATAAGAGAAAATGAAGCCCCAGAAGAGGGTAAGCAACCTGCTCAAGATCCCACCCCGGATAAATGGCAGAAGCAACCCCTGAAACCAAGGCCCAGGCCCTCACACGCTCCCCTCAACCTCTGCTGCCTCTCACCCCAGCTCCGGCCCAAGTACAGACAGAGTTGGGCGGAGGAGAAGGATGAAGCCAACAGTAATTCTTGTGAAATCCTGTAGAAATCCCGTGGGCGAGTTTGCCGACTGTGGCACGGTGGGCCAGGCAGGGACCCATTAGGGTTGTCCACTGTGGTCCACAGTCGATTCTGTGGCTGGGTCACCCTCAGGGCGCTGGTGATGGCTGTGAGAAGTTTGGAGACTTCCCCAAGCCAGAGACCTGGCTGGTCGCTCACTGCCGGCACAGCACTGAGTGTGCTCCACGTAAAGCACTGCATTACTTTGGAAGGGGTTCCTGTGGGGCGAATTCCTTGCAGTCATGTAGACGTTCACGTAGCATCGCGGTGCTAACATGTCGTCAGGCAGCTGCTGTGTAACCCAGGCTGGACTTTAAGTGTCGCTCCTGAGGGGTGCCTGGCATGGGGGAGGGGGCCTGCGGGGAGGATGGGCTGCATGTCTCCTTGGGGAGAGGGTGTTTGCTCCATCTAATAGCAGTTAACTTGCTACTAGAAACCGTCATTATCCTGTACTTGGTAGAATTGTTGGTGGGAAATTAAAACATCTGAAACAATTGTAAAGTAGAACTTCTGAGTATAGGTCATACTTGGGACAAAAGGTATGCTTTTATCATCAATGGAGAAAAAAAATGTCTACTTATGTCATAAACAGCACTGATTTCAAAAGTAAGAATATACTCACTGTTATGGAGGTGGTAGGGGGTGGGAATTACAACCAAGGGGCCAGATGGTTTCCAACACATTGTCAAAGTGTTGGTCCAGGCATGTCTCCTAGTGATTGAGAACGACAGGATCCCAATGTTCCTTAATCCAAGCTGGCCCCTCCCAGCTCCACTCCACCTTGGAGACATGGCCAAAGGGGATTCCGTCCGGGGCTCAGAATGCAGTTCAGAGCAGCCTATTTCCTGGGGGGTATCCTGGTTTACACACAGCATCCTTGACAAACCAGAATGACTGTCCCATCAGTGTGGGGGGTTCTCCTATCCCTTCACCACCCCAATACCTTTATTCCCTGTGTTCTTCAATTTCCAAGTGTCACAGACCAAAATGAGTTTGTCCACCCAGCACTAGGAGGGGCAAACACTAACCACTGAGAATTGCAGTGGAGAAAGATGGGCGGTTTTATTATGAATGGTGCCACCCAGGAAAACGGAGTGGGTTTTTAAGGGTATGAGGGCAAGTTTTAATTGGCGGACCTTGGAGCTTGGCCACTTGTAGTGAGGGGCATCAGTAGGGGACGTTCCTAGTCAACAGACCCTCTGCTTCTGAAGGAGTTCTGGTGTTCAAGTTGCGGTTACTAGTATGTCCTAGCCCTTTGGTTTCTTGGGAGATGGGGGCTGGGGGTCGTGGGGTGGGGCTTTGGTTCCAGTGCAGCTGGAGGCCAAAGTTCTCTCCTCTATGCTTGCTTCAGCTGCATGATGTGCCTTTTTGGTCTGTTGTCTCTGAAAAGCCACTCAGCATCTCATTAAATAGGAGAGGAGCATTTTGAGCTGGTTCTGTGGTTATGCAAGAGCAACATGCCTGTGTCCCCAGTCCTGGAAGTTGCCATGTTTCTGGGGGGAGGGCTGAAAAAATATAACTTTCCTCCACCTGCTAAGTTCTTCTGGCTGGGCTAATAATCAAAGGAACAGAATCAGATTCACAGGAGAAACTGTCCAAAGTGTATTATGCGCATGTACATTCAGGGGTCTATAAGAATGTGACCCAAAGCTCATTGGACAGTTGAGGTTTATGTGCCAGGGGTCTGTGAATTCCCAGGGGAGGTGGGTAATTGACAGGAAGATGAGAAAGAGAGGACACGGGGCAAACGAATCCCTGCTGGGCAACCCAGAAACAAGGGGACAGAGGGTCTCCCTGTTGCCCGGATCCTTCCCATCTGTTACTCAATGCACACAGGCTGGTGCCCTTCCCGAAGCCGGCCTTTCCATCTGAATTCCCCTGGGCAGGAAGAAGGCGGGTCAGAGGTTCTTTCTGAGTCTTTTGTTTCTTTAGAAACATCTTAAAATCAATATCCCCAAAGGCACATTGTGGGTGGCACAACGCGGGTCCCCTTCGCCGTCCTGTCGTCCTTGCTAGGCCTGCCCTGATTGGCGTTCGTCACTGCTACCCTGACGTAGTGTGAGTGACAGTTCACCTTGCTGAGCACAGCATCACGTGGTTCCTGTGTTTGCCCACTTCCTGAAGCTCCTTTCCATTCTCTCCTGCAGAATCACCCTCTATGACTACCAGGCCATGTGCAGGGCCAACAAGGAGAGCAGCGACGCCGCCCGGGGCCTCCTGGATGTAAGTACAGCCAGTCACCCATCGAGCAGCTGCACGGGCTGCCTCCCTCCCAGCAGACCTTTTCCGTTGGGGTAATCAAGCTATCTTTTCCAAACCAGCAATGTGTGAAAGTATTTGCTGGTTTTACTGGTTGAGCAAAGTCACTTATGTTTAAAGCCAAATTTAGTGATTATATGAATGACAAACACATCTAAAGTCTTTGATGTCTGCAGCAGCCCCCTTTTGATGGGTAGGACAAGGGAGAAGTTTTGAGGATTTTCTTATTATGATATAAAAGAGAATTTAGTTTGGTTTAACAGAAATCTTCCTTTTGGTTTGTAATAGAGCTGTTAGCCTATGAACAAATTCACTTTTTTTCCCTTTTAATCCTCACCAGAGGACATTTTTTTCCATTGATTTTTAGAGAGAGTAGGAGGGAGGGAGAGAGAGAGAAAAACATTGATGTGGGAGAGACACATGGATCAGTTGCCTCCCACAGGCACCCCAACTGTGGGGGGTGGGGGTGGGGATCAAACCCAGGTAAGTGCCCTTGACTGGGAATTGAACTGTAGACTGATACTCTGACCACTGAGCCACTATAGCCAGGGCCAAATTCACATTTTGGTAATAGATCCTCACCCCTAATCATGCTGCCACTGACCTTCAACATCATTTCCCTGGTGCTGTTTCCATGGCTGATGTCACAGTTGAGGATCCATCAACATAGCTATTGCAGCATTAGAACATGGCTTTCTGACTGCCGGAAATTAACTGCTATAATTTACTCCCAGTTGTTGTTGTTTTTTCATTGTTTTTTGTTTGTTTGTTTGTTTGTTTTTTAATCCTCACCAGAGAATATGTTTTTATTGACTTTAGAGAAAGGGGGGGGGGGGGGAGAGGAACATCAATGTGAGGAATATCGATCAGTTGTTTCCCATACACACACCCACCAGAGATCAAACTCTAAACCCCAGCATGTGTTCTGACCAGGAATCAAACCCATGACCTTTTGGTACACAGGATGATACTCTAACCAACTGAGCCACTCAGGCCAGGGCTACTCCCAGTTTTAAAATATAATTTATAATGTGCAAGCAATGTAAGTTTGGCCACCAATAAGTTGAAAACACACATACAAAAAAACCCCAACACCCAGATATAGATACTTCAATATAGTCTAGCATATGTATATAAACATAACCCTTGTATGTTATTATTTTGTAAATTCCAAAAATTAACCTAAAATTTGGTTTGAAGCACAAAATTTAAGAGTCATTTTGGTTTTAAAATATAAATACACACCTTCTCATTTGCAGATGTACAATCTTGCCCGGGGATTATTTAAAAACTAAATATTTAACATGGTTCTCATACACCGAGGGAGCAGGAAATGATTCGAAGCTAGAGAATTTTCGAGAGGCCACTAGGAACTAAAATTTGGACATTTTGAAAACACTGCTTTTCAGTGAGAATCAACCTTTCTTCCCAAACTCAACTTCCCTAACCTTAGCATGACTATTTCCAGACTTAGAAAGTTCCCAAGATATGTTTTCATCATTAGGCTTAAAAGCTCAATGGCTTTACCCTTCTGAATGATAATGTATATTTAAATGTTTTAATCCCGTATTTACATAATCCATCCCTTTCCCCTTACATTGAGCCAGTGTCTGGCAGGAAATGCTCAAGTGTTCCTCCCCCTGGCCTCAGGGTGAGCTGCCCCTGCGCCTGCCCCTCCCCTCCTCCAAAGCCTCCTTAATCCTTTTCTTCCTTCTCTCCTCCTGGACCACACTACCAGGACCACTGAAAGGTCGCTATCCATCCCAGCAGATACAAAGACAGAACTGTCTCATGGTCAGGTAACCTGGGTCTTTTGAAAGAAAGATGATTATTTTTTTGAGCCCGAAGAATTGTAATGGCAAATCCCCAGGACTACAGGGTTGCATTTGGTTTTAGGAAATAGTTAATAGTTCTTATCCTTATCTGACCCTTATCCTGAGGGCCCTGCGATTCAGGAAATGACAGCGAGACACTCAAATCAGAGCAAGAGATGCTGTCTGAAATCGGAGTGGGCTCCCAGCAACCCCAGTTGGTGGTGGTTGCTCTGTTTATTTCCTGGTTGGTTTGAAATAGGGAAGTTTCAAGAATGGTTTGGGGTATATAAATTGGTTCTTGTTTTATGTAAAACCAGATAATCCCCCCATTCCTAGTTCTAGTCTTTATCATCAAACTGCTCAGAAGGGAGGATTAAGCAGACCTCACTTAGGAAAGTGGGATTTGGAATTTCAATTCGCTGATATCTAAATGCAACCACAAAGGATTCTGAGATTTTTCCGGACCTGCCATCTGGAGCCCAGGCTTTGCCAGTGTCTTTGCCTGTCTTTCAAATCTGCCCACCACTCACATATCTGACATACCTGGGTACAAAGAACTGACTGACGGGGAGACGTGGTACTTTCCAGAATCCAGGAAATTGAATTATCCACATAGGAAATTTCACAGAGTAAACAACCCAACTGCTTTTTTTAATTAAAATATTCTGAAATAAAGATTAGGCTGTCAATGCCTTCTTTTATAGAGGGAAGGGGATTTTCTGCAAGGATAAAATCACATGTTTATATGGTTATCTTTTTTTTCAAGTCCAAATATGTAAGTGTGAGAAAAGGCAGCTTAAATCCTACATAAATCATGGGCAGCATTAAAGTCAACTATATGCAATTTTTCCTTGTTTCCACGAATGACACACAGTGATGGCGAGCGGGGAATCATTTTTCCGAGAAGCAGCCGCGTACATTTGAACTTAGTTCTGTGATCCCAGCACCTCAGCATGAGGCTGTGCAATATTAGTCCCTAGAGGGCAAAGGTCTAAGCATCCTTTGCTGAACTTCCTTCTTCCTCCCAGAGATAACCCCCGTATTAGATCACGTTTATTTTACTCGTAAATCACCTCTCACTACAGGAGAGTTCAACGTTTTAAAATGTTAGTTTTGGGATACTATTTTCTTTTTTTTTTCTTTTTTTTTTTTTTTAGCTAGAGCACCACTGGTTCTTAACCTGATATAATATCAATCTCTCTCAAAGAATAACATTGTCGATGTAAAGCCTTAGGTTAAACTACAAATTTTATGTGTGATACACTTTTTTTTTGAATGACCTGAATTCTTCTCTTTAGCCTTATAATGCTTTCCTTGCTGCAGTAAAATGGATAATGACAGAACTTGTCTTGTAAGTACAATTGCTACATTTAAAAGAATATGACTGCTTTTCTTGTGTATTATTACGTGAATTGGGAGACTCTACTTCATGCTTTCAATAACCGTTAGATCCATAATACTTTGAGATAATCGCATTGAAAACCTCGAAGTACCGAAAGCTGAGACCAAAAATTATCTTGTATTAAGTTATTCACGGTCACTGCTTATGCCCTTATATCATTGTTTAGCAGACTAACAGCTTGCAATACACAAATCAAATTTATTTATTGTGGTCACTGTTAAATTTAACATAGATGTCTGGCTGCTGTTAACGCAGCCTGGGTGGGCTGTGGTCTGAAGAACAAATTACCAGGGCTGTCCACTGTGCTACTCGGATGTCTTGCCACGTACAAGGGTGGGGCCGGTGCAGTCAGGGGCCACGGCTGGAGCTTTTCTCAGGTGTGATTTCATTGTTGACCCTGTCACATTGCCGTCCTGTTTGGAGGGTGCTGGATGCATCGGTGACCCAGGTCAGAGTGAAATGGCACAGAGGTGAAAGGCTTGACTTCCAGATGAGATGATGGATATGTTACAGAAACACTGCATCTCACAGGAGGAGGGATTCCATGGATGGCATGGAGGCCAATCCTCAAAGCTGCACCAAACTCTCCCATTCTCATTTTCCTCATTAGGGTTCCAGCTCTGTGGGCTTAGGCAGACTTCTTGCCATTTGGTGAACAGACATTGTCTTCTCTCTTGCTTTCATGTAACCTACATTCATTTAATAATTTATAATTCAAATGGGGAGTAAGCTCTGCATGTACATAGGAGACAGAAAATGCCATAACAGATACCAGTGGGACTTTTATTGAGAGTAAGTTGCTGGAGATACTAGCCATGTGCCTGAAAAAGAAATGGTCTGTGTCCATTCATTTCGGAGGAGGATTTATATGACTTTTGCATTCTTTATGAGCATTTGAGAAATTTCAATTTTTTTAAATGTGCATTGTGGTCTAATTTCATAAAGAGAAATTTGTCCCATCTGTCCCTACACACACACACACACACACACACACACACACACACACACACATCACACACACATCACACACGTGGCTGAACAAGCTTGCATTGAAGTATAAATTTTGAAAGCTTCCTTTATTGCTGCAGGTCATAGTCTGTTATGGAATAACCCGGGCAGGGGGAGCCCTTTAGAAGTTGACTTTTTATATGTACTGAGACTACAACTAGAAACTCTTTCGCTGAGGAAGCAGAATATTTCTCAGCAGAGTCCTCGAGTCTAGGAAAACCTGACTCCAGGGTTCGGTTGGCTTTGGTGATAAAATAGCCTTTCACATACGAGGTAAAGCCAGTGGAAGGGCGGCGGTCACTGAACCAGCCATGTCGCTATCTCCAGATTGCGATGCCCCTCTTTCCAAGCAGGTGAGCAGTGCTGGGAAACGCACGTCGCTCTTCCATTCAGGGTGTGGATGGCCAAGTAACATTGGGCTTCTCTGTCACTTCTAGGTTCCTGGTGGAATTTAACCTCTGCAGTTGGTGGCACTCAGATCTGACAGCTAAAGGTAAGCAGCCACTGGCGTCGGCTTCCCAGCTCAGAGTGATGAACCCTGGGTTCACTGGCTGCTTTTCATCAGGGATGTGCTCCCATGAAACTACTCAGGACAAACTGATGAGTTTGGAGCTCTGTCAGCAAAGGCACCCTTTATGCTAAGTGCAGTGCCATCCAATCTGACAAAAATTCCACAACCCTCATTCAGCCCATGTTGAATAATCACTTTGACCTGTGTCCTTTACTAAGGCTTAGAGGTCATACATTGCACAGGTGACGTTATCAGGAAGCTGCTGGGCAGTGCTGAAATCTGAGGGAGACAGAGGTCATACATTACAAGGTGACGTCATCAGGAAGCTGCTGGGCAGTGCTGAAATCTGAGGGAGACAGACACAGTGCCTTCTCAGGCTGAATGGAGAGATAACTGCTCTGTTTTGTTTCAATTACCTTCGTAAAATAGAAATCTAATCATAAAACTTTTCCTGCCCCCAAACCTTCAGTGATTTGAGTGGTAATTAGTAGAAGCTCTCATAGTCATGAGTTGTGGAGTTAGGTCAGTATGCATTGAGTCCTGGCTCCAAGATTGACATTTGACAAGCTAGCTGCTCTGGGCAAGGCTCAGTTTTCTCACAGTAAGAAAAATACGTAGTTGGTGCTCAATCTTTGCTTACTACATACCCCCCCTTTTTTAATTTTTGGCCAGGTATGACCATTATAGTTACTGTCATCATAGCTTTGTAAATTACACTTAGGCCCATTTTTCCTAAATTCAGAAACTCACTAAGTTCTTGTTAGAGTATGAGATGCAGCAACACATGCAGAGTTCGATGCATGGATACACGAGCATGGATAACAGTGAACGTGACCCAAGTGTGTTCAGGTCGGCTCTGTCCTGGGAAGCTGACAGCCCCGTGGACCAGGCCCAGATGCTCTGCCTTCATCCACACACACTGTCTGTTGACACTTTGGGCATGGGCTTGGTCCTTGCCCCTTCCTGCTGGGTTGGTACCATCTTCGAATGACAGCCAGTGCCCATAGTCTCACTTCTACAGACCTAGCCTTAAGGAAATAAACTGAGATGGGAACCAAGGATTCTATGTAGGATGATCATCAGCAGGGAATTTGGACTGCAAATACCAGCAACTCTTTACATGATGAACAATAGGGAACTTTTGTTGTTGTTGTTAATCCTCATTGGAGGCTATTTTTCCATTGATTTTTAGAGGGAATGAAAGGGACGGGAGAGACATATCAATTGGTTGCCTCCCGCACAGGCCCTGACCAAGGCCACGGATTGAGCCTGCAACCAAGGCATGTGCCTTTGACTGGAATTGTACCTGGGACTCTTCAATCTGAGGGTGGACACTCTATCCATTGAGCCAAACCGGCTAGGGCTATGGGACATTTTAAGCTAAATTACAACTCGTTCACAGGAAGGCATAAAAACCTTTTTAAAAGATCTTGCTCCTGAATATTTTTACCAGGTTTGAAAATGCTCATGAAATTAATTAATATAACAAGAAAAAAATAATATAGAAAAACTGTATATACCCCCCCTCCCCCCAAAGCATTCAGTGGTGGGAGAGGAGAGTGTAGCGTTAAATAGGACCAACAATCAGGATGCCAATGGCGAGCCAATGAGCAGAGACCAAGATATGAATTAAAAGGAGGAGACTCATGCACCCCCAAAGAAAAGTACCTACATTTTTCTCATTTAAAGAATATGGTATATGATTTGGGAAAGAGAGATGAGAAGAAACCTACTAAATGGGTGCTTGTTACCTTTTTTTTAATTTTATTTTCGCATTTGACTAGCTTTCCCACAATTTTACTACTTGTGGTAAAAATAAAGATAAATAAGATTAAGAGAGAGAAAAGGCAGATCAATGGAGGCTAAGAGAATGGGTGCAAGTTAGTTAAAGGGCTGCAATCTCTGGCACACTGGAGCCCGGGGACAGACCACCAGCCCGCCCCACCAGCCCTGGCTCTGGAGGCGGCTTAACCCGAGTGTAGGGGCTGTGGTTTCCGAGTCAGGCACCTTCCTGTGCCACTTGCTGGCCGCGAGGTTCTGGGTGAATCACGTGGTCTCTTTAGGCTTTGATTTCCCCGTTGGCCAACAGACAACAGGAGACATGATGTGGTTGTGGGAGATGAATGAAAGGGTGGTGTGTGCAAGAATGGCAGGTGGGCGTGGGCGATGGGTGGTCCTCATGTTCTGGGGGGTGGTGAGCGTTTTGGCCCAGGGGCCTGGCCAGGGAGTGTGCTCAGTGCTGAGGGCAACGGGCTGTTGTCTTCTGTGGTTTATGTTTGGCGCGCCTCCTCACACCGTGTGCCTGCCTGCTGTGGGGCTTCAAGGTGAGGAGGAGGATGTGTTCCTTCCTCGTGCCAGCCTCCATTCCCACTTCCCCATCCTTCCCTGGCGCGATTTCCTGCCCCACACCTGCCACCACAGGCATCAGCCCAGGCTCTGGTCTGGTCCTTCAAATCTGACGATTAGTTTTTGAGTCTCTGCTGAGTACCAGTCATTTGGGAGGGATTTCGCCTCCCACGGGTCATTGCAACATCTGGAGACATTTTTGGTTGTGGCAACTGGGGATGGGGGTGCTACTGACATCTAGTGGGTAGAGGTCAGGGATGCCGCTAAGCATTCTCCTACAGCACACAACTGCTGACAACAAAGAATAATTGAAAATGTCAATAGAGCAGTCCCCCCTTATCTGTAAGGGATATATTCTGAGACCCCCAATGGATTCCTGAAAGCATGGATAGTTCCAAACCCTATATACCCTATGTTTTTCCTATACATACATATCTATGCTAAAGTTTTATTCATAAATTAGGCACATTAAGAGATTAATAACAATAGCTAACAATAAGAGAGAATAATTATAACAATATACTATAATAAAAGTTATGTGAATGTGGTCTCTCTCCCTGATAACCAAGATGGCTACTCAATGGCCGATGGGCTGTAGCATATACAGCATGGACACACCTGACAAAGGGGTGATTCGTGTCTCAGGTGAGATGAAATGGAGCTGTGTGAGATTTCATCACACTGCTCAGAATGCTGAGCAAGTTAAAACTCACAAATTGTTTATTTCTGGAATTTTTCATTTAATATCTTTGGACTGTGGTTGACCGTGGGTAACTGAAATCACAGACAAGGGGGGACTACTGTGCTGCCACTGTTGAGAAACCCTAGCGTAGACCAAGGGGTGGGGTGTAGGGTAGGGGGCGGTGGGCTTTGAACTCATGATGCTTACAGAAAAACGTGTGCAGGTTCCCTGTCTGAAATCTCACCTCCCCTCTCCCCTGCTTCCCTGTGCACCAGTACCAACAGTGGGCAGCATTTCAGCTCAGAGGAATACAGCAATGCTTCAGCTCTCTGCATCTGTTTAAGGAAGTTTTATAAAAAGGTCCTTAATAATTCCAAGTTACCTCACTCCATTGCCACACCATGAGACCTTTCCCCACAAACTCTAGGTAAAGTCCTTGTCCAATAATCACACTGTGGATGCATGTTGTGCTCATGTGTAGTGCTGTTCCGTTTGCAGAATGCTGGCACCAGGTTACCTTCAGACCCTTCCGCTTACCTGAGAGGTGGGGGCTGCTAGATCTGTCCCTGAGCTTTTCTGAGGCACCCAAGTCAGACAGCTAAGAGAGAATGGGCTCAGACCTCACCCAAGACCTGCCACCTCCGCCAGACAGTGGAGCGAGCCCCCTGGCCACCTTGGCTGCTGCTCATGAACTGTCTCATTCAGACCTACAGCCCTCTGCTGGGCATGGCTGTGACTTCCATTTTAGAGCTGAAGAAACGGAATCAAATGAGGGTGAATAAACTCCACTGTAGAGCTGCTATCATATGGATATCTTTGTTAAATGTAATTCTTAGACTCAGTGTAAGGACAGAAGGGTTCTGAGCACATAACTACATTGACTGACAAGGTCTCTTCATTTTGAACGTACCATTCCCTCCCTAGCTAAAGACCCTGAGCTGAGAGACGTACATCTTTGTTCCGCTAAAAATGGAATCCATAATTACACTGTTCATCTGCTTCGTTTCCTTAATGAGGGGACTGTGGAAGCGATTTCTGCTGAGTATCACAAAGGTATCATTTGGGCGAAGTTGCACAAAGAGAAGGGGCTTGCCGGCACCCGGTTATGAATGGGGGTGCACCCGCAGAGACAAAGGGAGAGGAAAGCTTTTCAAATGGCAACTCTATTCATTCCCAATTGTCTGCATGTAATTACTGTGAACTCGAGTCGGTTATTCTCATCAGGGACATTTGTTGCTAAGGGGAAATTAAAGATATTCAATTGTGTGGGGGCTTCATTGTGCGCGAGTGATGGGTCATGGCGGCCTCGGCTATAGACGTCCAGTGTAAGTGGGGTGGGAGGGAGAGTGGTGTGATGGCAGAGTGTAGCAGGCTCGGGATGTGGCAGAGTGGGTATCTGGGCACCACCGCTCCCAGCAGTGTGACTGGGGCAAGTGCCCGCAGTTCTCTGAGCTCCAGGTTCTTGGTCTGTAAACAGGAGAGCAGCAGTCCCTGCTCACTGCATGATGGTGAGGGTCCCGTCCATGCACCGGGCCCAGCATGGTGTTCGGCATGTAGTGAGCACCTAATGAGTGTTGGCTGTGAAGGTGGCAGTGATTTGGCTGTTTAAGTAAATAATGATCAAGGTGAGCCGTCACTCTCTGTGGGATCAAGGCAGGCTATGTTTGCTTTCTGAACCCCAGTTTTCCCTTCTGGAAAAAGAATCAGCCTGGCTTAGCACCATGGTCCTTGTGTGCCTACACCTGTGTAAGATAAGGAGCTTAAATGCCTGAGAGTTAAAATAGTACTCACTAGGTTGCTGGAGGCCCGAGTTGTTGGTTTGCAATTTCATAGATAAATAGTAAAGATTGGCAAATATGTGTGGTGTTTTCCAAAGTATTCCAGACAGAAGTCTTCATAACAAACCACATTAGATTAAATGTGGCTGTGGTTTTATATGATAACTAGAGGCCCCATGCACAAAACCCGTGCACTCGGGGTTGTCCTTCAGCCCAGCCTGCACCCTCTCGCAATCCGGAAGCCCTCATGGGATGTCGGACTGATGGCTTAGGCCCGCTCCTGCGTTAAGCGTCTGCCCCCTGGTGGTCAGTGTGCATCATAGCGACCAGTCATTCTGCCATTCGGTTGATTTGCATATTAGCCTTTTATTATATAGGATTATTATATAGGACTAGAGGCCTGGTGCACGGATTCATGCACCAGTGGGGTTCCTCAGCCTGGCCTGCATCCTCTTGCAATCTGAGACCCCTCGGGGGGTGTCAGAGAGCCGGTTTTAGCCTTATCTCTGCAAGCCAGGCTGAGGGACCCCACCAGTGCACACATCCATGCACCGGGCCTCTAGTATGCATATAAGATCTTTGGTTAATCTCTTCCTGCACTCCCTCCCCGCTTCCCTCTGAGATTCATCAGTCTGTTCCATATTTCCATGCTTGTGGTTTCTGCTCCTGTGTTGAGCATCTGCCCCCTGGTGGTCAGTGCACATCATAGCTACTGGCCAGTCAGCTGGTTGCTTAGGCTTTTATATAGAGAGATTTGTGTGTTTCCCAAAAGCACATCAAGTAGCCTCTGCCAATCCATAGCCATGTTGCAAATAGACTCAACGGTTTATCCCCACATCAGTTTGGGTGCCCTACAGTTGTCAAAGGAACAAACATTTCATCCCCAGAAAGGACCAGAGCCAAATGAGTCTTGCCATTGAACTTGCTGGACTCACTCCATTGTAACTGGGCCCTGACAATTAGAATTAGAGATGGTGCAGTTTTGGGGCGTATTTAAATCACATGTGCTGCCTATCTCAGCCTGCCCCAAAGACCTTTCTCCCTTTTGTTCATTGGCCAAACTTCACAGAGCAGTTAAATATATACGTGCTGGAGTCAGACTGCCAAGTTCAAAGTTTGGCTCTGCTACCTTCTGCCCTGGATCAATTTGGGCAGTTTTCTAAGTCCTCTCCTCTATTCACTAATCTGCAAAACAGAGATAACAATTGCTTCTACCTCATAGTTGTTGTGTTGTTGTCTTTTGTCTTGTCTTACTGTTAAATAAATTAATCCATGGAAAGCAGAACATCACCTGGCACATAGTAATTTCTCAATAAACTTAGCCATTACCATCAATAGGTCACTAGATGCCAACTGCATGCTTGTACCAACTCCACTTATCATCTGTGCTATTGTTCACTTAATCTTATTTCATTTTATCGGACTCATTTTTTTTTTACATTTAAATAATGTGATTATTAAAATAGAAAGTCAGTATCACTTGCCATACAGAGAACATAAGTGTGAAAATGAGAACCATGGAAATAAAAGAGGTGTCACCAAATTGTAGCCAGATACTCTGAGCTTTATGTTTGACCTCCCAGGTCAAACAAAAGAGAGGAGAGCAAATGAGAGAAAGATGATAAAAGCTCCTGAGCATCAAACAAAGAGGCCCTCCTGACCAGACCAGAGGCATGGAAACAGAACGGGGAGGGAACGACCTTCCCACGGAGGGCCCCTCTGTGTGTGACTGTGGGGCGTGGGCCACCTAAACTCACCAGGCCTTCTACCTGGAGGAGGCAATTTGTCACCGGGATTGAGATTCTCACATTTCTTTTGTCAGTTTTGCTCAGGAGAAGTATTCACTATTGAGGAAGCATGCCATGGCAGTCTCTGTGAGCTGGCACTGAGGGCACAGGGGGACAGCGTCAGGGTCCTGGCCCCTGGGGACCATGACAGCTACCAGTGCTGTACCTTCAATGGAGTCAGGACTCAGGGAGGCAGCCGCTGCTTGCCTTTTCTCACTGAAGGATTCAACAAAACAATAGGCGCAGAAGTCGCATTGGCAGTAAGCATGGGCACTTAAATAGCATTCCCAGTGTGCCAGCCACTTTCCATTATTAATTCGTTTGATCCTCAAACAACCATGTGAGGTTGATACTGTTATACCCATGTTTCAGATGAGGACATGAAGGTGTAGAGAGTTTAAAAACTCTTCTGAGATCATGAGCAGTGGCAGAATACACAAGCCCGGAATTTGTGTTCTTAGCTACTACGCAGTTAGCCCCAGGCCTGGCACGTGGATGTAACACTCTGTACGGGCTAGCATTTCATAACGGTTGTGTGTGTGCCCACCATGTATGTGAAGTGTGCATGTATGTCTCCCTGCTGAGAACTATAGTTCATGTATTCCTCAGAACGACCCTGCGAGTTAGCCTGGGCATCTCCGTATGTCAGTGACCAGTTCCTGCAAATCACATGCTCTGCATTTTAAAATGCTTCTTATGGCTCTGGCCAGTATTGCTCAGTGGTTATAGTGTAGGCCCATGCACCAAAGGGGCATGGGTTTGATTCCCAGTGAAGGGCATGTACATGGGTTGTAGGTTTGATCCCCGTGGACACGTGTGGGAGGCAGTCAATATATATCTCTCTCCCACCCTCCCTTCCATTCTCTCTAAAAATCAATGGAAAAAAATATCCTCAGATGAAGATTAACAACCACAAAAAAGGCTGATTAGGAGTCTACTTCCTTTTGTTTCCAATAGGAAACAATTACAGTGCACAGCACTTCAGTCACAAACACTGAATTAATTTCCTCGGAATAATTAAAGCTCAGTGAAAAGCCTATATTATAAAACACAATCACATCAGGATATAAATCCTTAGAGCAGGGCTTCCTGATCACCCAACAGTTATCTTATTGCTACCAAACACTTGTTCTGCATTCAGTAATCCTGTGATGGCTCACTTGTGGCAGAGCCTCCCAGATGACATTCCACAGAACATCTCCCCATGGCTCTGACAGCCAACCAATTTGTTGTGTTTCGAATATAACATGAGACTTTGTTCACACTTCGTTTTCTTAAAATCCCACTGAGTTTTGCAATTGTAAATATAAATGATATATGAATATAGCATTTATTATAGATAATATATATTTAGAAATATATGTTTATAATTTATATAAACATCAGCCAAAAACATTATACAGAGTTTGGGTGCTGAAAACCTGTAGGCATTCTACTGGGAAAATGTTAAGGAGAAGACTTACAGTGAAGATGCCTGTACTACTGGCATCTCCATTTTACAGGTAAGAATACTGAGGATTAGCTAGAAGCAATGGAGTGGGATTTGTACTTCAAACTTCTCTGACTTCAGAGCCTTCAATCTTAACCACTTTGCTATAGTATCTGTCATCCTCATATATAATTTAATTTTTCAATTACAGTTGACATAAAATATTATATTAACTTCAGGTGTACAACCCATGATTAGGCATTTATATAATTTACTAGTGGCCCAGTGCATGAATTCATGCACCATGAAAGGAATTGTGCGTCGCCAGCCTGTGGTTGGCACGGGTGGGTCTCGGCCCATCCTCTGTGCCCCCACCCGGCCGCTCTTCCATCCTCCATGCCCCCGCCTCTGCCAGCAGCCCTGCTCCTGCTGCATCTGCTCCCACATGCTGCTCCTGCTGCATCTGCTCCCATATGCTGATGGCACCAGCCCTGCTCGCACCTGCTGATGGCACGGAGTGATTGGGGCTGGTGCCAGCAGTGGGTAAAAGCGGGGCTGGTGCCATCAACAGGTGTGAGCGGCGGCTGCTGCCCCAATCACCCCTCGGGAGCAGGGGGAAGTGGAGAAGCCCTCAGAGGTGATTGGGGCCATCAGCTGCCACTCGCACCTGCTGACGGCACCGAGTGATTGGGACCGGCACCGGGTGCCGGCTGCGGGTGAAAGCGGGGCTGGCACTGGCAGTGGATGCGAACAGGGCCATCACCGGCAGCAGGTGCAAGAGGCAGCTGTTGGCCCCAATCACCTCTCAGGACCAGGGGGAGGTGGAGAAGCCCTGAGGGGCGATCGGGGCTGGCAGCTACTGCTTGTACCTGCTGAAGATGCTGGGTGATTGGGGCTGGCACCAGGTGCCGGCAGCGGGTGCAAGTGGTGGCTCTGGAACCCCACCTTGGTCTGGTGCCCCCTCTCACCTGCTCCTCCATCCCACTGTGGCCGATGCCCGCCATGTTCTGTGCTCTGCCACCTGCCGCCGACACCCGCCATGTTCTGCGCGCACCCCCTGGTGGTCAGCACACATCATAGTGACCGGCTGTTCACTTGTTCAGTTGTTCTGCCATTCGGTCTATTTGCATATTAGGGTTTTATATATATAGGTGAAGTCATCACCCCGATAAACCTAATACCCATTTGACACCATACATAGTTATTACAATATTATTGACTATATTCCCTATGCCGTATTCTACATCTCTTGATTATTCTGTAGCTATCACTTCCAAATTCCTTCACCATTTTTGCCACCCTCCCAAATCTCTTCCCCTCTCTGGCAAGTGTCAAAACGTTCTCTGTACCTAGGAGTCTGTTTCTGTTCTGCTTATTTATTTTGTTTTGTGGATTCCACCAAAGTGAAGTCATGTGGCATTTGTCTGACTTATTTCACTCAGCATGATACCTTCCAGGTCTATCCCTGTTGTTGCAGATGGCAGGATTTTATTCTTTTTAAAAAATATATTTTATTGATTTTTTACAGAGAGGAAGGGAGAGGGATAGAGAATTAGAAACATCGATGAGAGAGAAACATCGATCAGCTGCCTCCTGCACACCTCCTACTGGGGATGTGCCCACAACCAAAGTACATGCACTTGACCGGAATGGAACTTAGGACCCTTCAATCCGCAGGCCGACGCTCTATCCACTGAGCCAAACTGGCCAGGGCCTTTTTTCATAGCTGAATCATATTCCATTGTATATATGCACCACTTCTTTATCCATTCATATATTGATGGACACTTCAGTTGCTTCCATATCTTGGCTGTTGTAAATTCTCTCATCCTTATTTTAATATCACAATGGCCCCACTCGAATGCTAGCATTGTTTTGTTATTATTATTCACTGTTACTACTATTATAATTAACTGACACTTACCTAGCCTTCATGATGTTCCAGGTACTGCACTAAATACTCCACACATATTATTTATTTACTTCTCACATCAACCTCTGATAGAAACCTATATTATCCCCAACTAACATATTTAAAAAAAATGAGACTTAGAGAGGTTTGGGCACTTGCCCACTGGACATAACTTGCTTAGATAATTTAATCAACCACAAGGCCTTCACCAAGTGCCTACTATGTATTCATTTATGTACAGGGTTATTTAGTGCTGTATGACTGGACAAGGAACTTCATAATAGTAGGATTAGGCTCATGGCTTTGGTTCAAAGGCATTACGTATTTTACTAGTCCATATTTCAATTTTGTTTCTGTAATAAAACCATGCAATTGTATCATGACCTTTGTCTCACCCCAAATAATATGGTGTAACTTATATTTTAGACCTTTATTTAGATATGCATATGCATTTGTTGCTAAGTTCAAGTAAGGCTGAGTTCAGTTGACTGATGTTGTCCCAGAAAGTAGAATTCTTATGATGCATAAATGATAGCTGATGAGGCCAACGCAACTGCTTGGAGAATTATAGCTTATAGAGTTGCTTGGCAGATGAAATCACTGGACTAATTAGAAAATAATGCATTAGGCTGTGCCTAGAAAACACGCAAAGTAGTGGGAGCAGAGCTGCATTCTGAGTTCCTATGGGATGCCAGTCACAATAAAGCCTGTGCCTTGTGTTCCTTATCTTTTCCTTTTTTTCCTTATCTCTACAGCCCAGAAATTGAAACAGACCCTGGAGCCTTGTGATACTGAGTACCCAGCATTTGTCTCTGAGCGCACCATCAAGGAGACCTCAGGGAACATTGCTTGTGAAGACTGCTCCAAGTAAGCCCCCCACCTCTGCTCAGCGAGAACTTCCCCAGATGGGCTGATGCGAGGGGCATGCCAGGATTCCCCGGAGAGAGAGGGAAACATGGCTGCCCTCTTGTGTGAGGAAGTATTTCTATCAGCTTGGGAGAAACGTCGCTTGGTTTTAGTAGAAAGGTCGCTGAGAGTTTGGGAAGCATTCCGAATGCATCCTGGAATATGGGAGGTTTCAGTTCTCTTTGTTGATGGTTGGAAGAAGTCCTCATTGGTGTTTCCCCAATTGACAGTTGGCAATTTCGGCTACCTGTTCCAGGTCTCTTTACCGAAAGCACCGAATCTTCAGATTCACTGAAGTCTGATGGTTTACTATGGGTTTCCCCGATTACTAATACGGGTGGGCCTGTTTTTGAAACAGTTTTAGTGGTCATTTGGGGGTTCTTTACCTCTTCATTCCTGTATTTCTACCGGCAGTTCTCTGTTCAGTGGTGAATCTATTCATACTGATTTGAGTTTTCTTTCTATGTTTTGGACACCCCCCTTTTTTTTTTGAAGTTATATGGTTTGTATATGTGTCTTCCTATTCCTGGGTCCGGCTCTTCACATTTATGGATGCCCTTAGATGAGCAGAAATTTTCTTTCACTTTTATTTTATTTTAGTCTAATTTATTCTTTCTTCTATGATTTGTCTATCTTGTACCTTGTTTCAAAAATTAGTCTCTGCCCTAATATTATAATACTATTCCCATGTATTTTTACTCTGCATGCTTTAAAGGGCTACCTTTCACATTTAGGACTTTAATCCCCCCTAGGGAGAGAGAGAGGAGAGAGGAGAGAGGAGAGAGGAGAGAGGAGAGAGGAGAGAGGAGAGAGGAGAGAGAGAGAGAGGTGTAGGAGCATGAGGTAGAGTCTAGTTTGGTCTTTTCTATGTACTTGGCTTTATAACCACCACTTTATATTAAATAGTCTTTATTTTCCAATAGATTATGATACCTGTGCCATGGGCTGAGTTCCCATCTATATGCAGATCTGGTCCAGGTTTTATGGTTTGTCAATACCTTTGTCAGCACCCTGTTTCTCTAATTATTATGGCTTTATAATATGACTTGTTATTTAGAACAAATATCATTTCATTATGCTTCCCTCTTTACTCTTTCACATTAATTTTGGAACCAGCTCATTAATTTCCATGACTTATGCTAGGGTTTCAATTAATTTTGCTATGTTATATATAAATTTGAAGATAATTGCTATCTTTTATATTGGACCTTCCTTTCCCCTTATAAACTAAATATATCTACTTATTTATATATATCTTTCTATGCCTTTCAATACAGTTTTATAATTTTATGTTAGATTTATACTTAGAGAGTTTATAGTTTTTCTTGCTAACATAAATAATACATATTTGAAACTACATTTTCTAATTGATAATTGCTAGCATATGAGAATATCACTGACTTCTGAACATTGAGTATCTTATATCCCACAAATTACTAGATATTGTTTAAGATCTGACAGTTTGTGTATAGATTTTCTTGGGCTCTCTGCATAGACAGTAATATCACTTGTGAAAATTTTTCTTTCTAATCATTATACTTAATTATTTGTTTTATTACACCAGAATTCTGATACATAGAAGCAATGAGAGTAGGTGACCGTGTCTTATTCCTAATTTAAAGGAATTGCTCCTAATAATCCATATTAAGTATAATGTTTGTTATAGGGTTTTTAAAGTTGTAGTAAAATATAAATAATATAAAATTTACCATCATAACTATTTTTAAGTGTGAAATTCAAGCGCATTAAGTAACTCACAATGATGTGCACCCACAACTGTTATCCATTTCCCAAATTGCTGTAGGTTTTTGGTAGTTAACCACTTATTAAGTTAAAAAAAAGACCTCTTCAAGAGTGTTTGGTGCTGCTGGTGTTATTACTTGAAACTTGAATGGATGTTGAATTTTATTTTTTAAAAAAAATTCTACATACATTACTAAAATAATTTTAATTTTTAATATGTTGAGTTACAGGGATATAATTAAAATTGTTTTCAATCATGACACATATATACCATAAATATCTTTAATAGTAGATGGGTTGTCGAATGTGAAAATATACTTGCTTTCCCATGATGGACTTCCATTGTGAAGGTTACAAAAACCAACACCATATTTCAAGATTCATCTGCTCATAGTAGATGGTGAGCTATTGCATCTGTGCTCAAAAAGGAGTGCAGGCTACACTTTTCCTTTCTTGTACAGTCATTTGGCTTTGCTCTTACCTTCATTTTATCGTCACAAAATTAGTTGGAGAATATTCCCTCTCAAATATCTTAACATTTTGTATAAGACCAAATTATCATTTTCTGGTAGGTTTGGTAAAACTCATAAAACTATCAGTGACTGATGGGTTTTTGTTTGTTCATCTGTTTTTGTGTGAGTACATTTTCAACTACTGAATTCGTTTCTTTAGTGGTTAGCTATCTCTCTGGAATTTCTGTTTCTTTTTGAAATGACTTTGGTGATTATATTTCTTAGATAATTGCCTATTTCTTCTCAGTTTTCAAGGTTATTGCATGCATTTGTTCATAGTGTTATCGTTTGATTAAAAATGCTATCTTATTGCGGATTTTGCCCCCTTTTAAATCAATCTCTTTCTCTTTCCCTCCTTCTCTTTCTTCTCTCTCCCCTTTCCCACTTTTCCCTTCTTCTTCTCCTCCTCCTCCTCCTCCTCCTTTCTTTCTCTTTCTCTCTCTCTCTCACTCACTAAAGCCCCCCCCCATGTTTCATGTTTGTTTTATCTTTTCAAAGAACAATCATTTAGATTGTTTGATTATTTCTGTTGTTTCTCTGAATTTTTATTTTATTTATTTTGCTTCTTATCTGTATTATTAATTATTACCTTTCTTCTGTGTTTTGGGAGTTTACTCTGTTGTTGTTTTTTCTTCTAACATTTTGTGTTTGCTGCCTAACTTTATCAGCTTCATCCAAATATATATAATTTCTTTCTGCATTCCAGTTTATCTCCATAAATTTAATAAAAGGCTTTCATTATTATTTAACTCTAGCAATGTTATAATTTTCACTATTTTTATCTATAAATTTTTAAATAGTTTTAAGATTTTCTAATATGTTGGATTTGAGACCTTTTTTATTATTGATGTCTAATTAAATGGCATTGTGATCTGTATAACATGTTTTTTAGTATGTGTGGAGACTTGCTTTGTATTCTAGTACTTATCCATGTATTTTTGAAAGCACGTTTCATTCTCTAATAGCTGGGTACAGGGATTAATATATTAATAAGTAACTATTGGCTCAAATGTCTTACTTTGTTTCAAAGTTTTTTAAAGGCTGTTTTATTTTATATTTTAATTGTTTTCGATTAGAGTTTACATTCAATATTTAGGGAGTGTCTGTTTTAGATGGCAATTAATCTCTTATCAGACTTAGGAATTTTTCAACTCATTTGTGTCATTCAATTCATTTTGCTTTCTATATTTTGAAGCAATGTTACCATGGACATCTCTGTTCAGGATTGGTACAGCTTTCTAATAAATCATTCCTTTTATCATTATGTAAAACCTTCTGTATGAAAGTGCTTTATGCTTCAATGTCTATTTCGTTTGCTAATAGTATAGGCATAGTAGTTTTTCTTTTGGTAACATTTCCTAGGCATATTTCCCACCCCTCTTCCCTCAATTTTCAAGTATTATTTTTTTTGTCATTTTGCATTAGGATTTGTCTTATAAATAGAACATAGCTGGATTTGAAATACCTGTCTATTGTTGGTAGGTTTAAGTCTGGATTTATTTCCATTTTATATGCTTTCTATTCTTCATTCTTTATCTTTGCCCTCCTCCTCCTCCTCCTCATCTTTCTTCTTCTTCCAATAGAATGTTTACCAATTTGTTTACTCACCATTGCTTTTTTTTGCCATTGCTTTTTTTGTTTTACAGTATTTTAGAAGTTTTTCCAGGAATGTTCTGGGAGTGATAAATTCTCTCATTCTTTGTCTGAAACACCTTATTTCATAGGTACTCTGCAGAGATAATTTAACTTCATACTATCTAAATTGAAATTTTTAAAGATACCATTCCCTTGTCTTCTGACTTTTCGTTTTGCACCTTTATAAATAGGCTAGTTTCCCCCTCTCTGATGGCTTTTAAAGCATTACTCTCCCTTTAATGTCCTGAAGTTTCACTGAAGTATGTCTAGATATAAATTCATTTCTGTTTTTTATGTACTTTATCCTGGATAATGTCCTTCAACTTATATTAGAGTTCATTAATTTCCTTTTGATTGTGTCTAGTCTGCTGCTTAGAGAATGCATTGAGTTTTTAATATAGATGTCTTTCCTTTTATTCTAGAGGGTTTATTTGCTTCTTTTAAAAATCTGTGTATTCTTTTATAAAGAGTCTTATTATTAAATTTCCTATACTTAATTATAAAGAACTTTTAAGGTTATTTTAGCAGTTTAAACTTTTAGGGCACCAGTCTCTTGTTGCTTGTGTCTGCTTTCTTTAATGGCAGATTTTTGCCCATGTGTTTTGTCATTTTTTACTGTAAACTGATCTTTACTATTAATTATTATTTTTGTGGGAACAGACTAGAGCTTGAGTTTCTCTTCATGAGAGGTTTATATCTGGGCTTCAATCATGTATCTTATTGGTATTGACTATGCCTGGGAATAATTGTTATGTAAGCTTTTGTATTTAGGAGTTTGTGCATCATATAATTACAGTAAATATTTTTCCTAGGCAGCATGTACTTTAGGCATAACGTTTGATTTCTCATGCTGATATCAGAGCCCCAGACAACACCACTTAGCTATAAATGTACAAGTTGGCTTTTAGTATCTTCTCTTGTAAGTATTTTTTTTTGTATTTAAACATGCACTTTTAGTTTTACTATTTCATCCAGCATGTCTAAGTGTTTAGAGCAGAATAGCTTCCACACTTGCCAAACCACCATGTCATGGTTTACTTCTGATTGAGGACTTCCGAGAGCACCCACAGCAAGCACGGAGGTACGTTCTTTAGTGCAGGAGCGGTGGGATCAGAGTGTGAATCCAACACTAGCCTTGCTGACTGTGTGACCTCCAGCAAGAATCTAAATGCTCTGAATCTCAGCTTCTCCTGGGAAACTTGGGCCATAATAATAGTAAGCATAGCATGGGCTTGTTGTAAGAAGGATATCATATCCCCAGTCATCATAGCTACAAACTCCATCAGGTGGCCAGTATCTCTTAGTGAATGATAGGCAATCATATTTAGTGGAACGTTAGGTTTCTTATTTCCATTCTAAATGAGAAAACAAATAGAACCAAGATAGATAACTATTAGGGCCAGTCACATGTTTCCTTGTAGACTTGTAATTAGAAACGGACATGGGTGCAGTTTAATTAAAAGAAGTGACCTAATGATTTCAAACTAATGAGAAGACTACCTGTCATTCAGTGGGAGGTTGCTGCATTCCTGCTGTGGCCAGAAACTTCTGGAGCCTTGGGCAATGCAAGGATGACCACGATAGAAAGGTGATGTTGAAGGTGTTTGCACCACCATGACCAGCCTGTCTCAGACCTTGAATTCCACGCTGGCTTGAAGACTCCCAGGAGGCGGGGGAGTTGAGTGAGGCCTTCTACCGCGTGCTGCTGGCCCCAGGGAAAAGACACTGCAGGCTTTGAAGGATTGTCCTTTCCAAGCTTTATCTCAAGACCACCACCTAGCAGCTCAGTCAGACACTACAGAAGGAAAACAATAAAAGCTCAGGGGTCTGAGTGGGGAGAAGAGAAGGGACTATGCTTTCCCTTTTTAAATAAGCTCTTTATTGACGTTTAGCACATACAGAAAAGTGAACAAACCATATGTTTGCAGCTTGATGAACGTTCACAAGGTGGACATGTTATATAACTTACACTCACTCAGGTTAAGAACTGAAAGAAATGCCCTAACTGGTTTGGCTCAGTGGATAGAGCGCTGGCCTGCGGACTCAGGGTTCCCAGGTTTGATTCCGGTCAAGGGCATGTACATTGTTTGCGGACATATACCCAGTGGGGAGTGTGCAGGAGGCAGCTGATCGATGTTTCTCTCATCGTTGTTTCTAACTCTCTATTCCTCTCCCTTCCTCTCTGTAAAGAATCAATAAAATATATATTTTTTTAAAAAGAACTGAAAGAACAGTTAAGCACCCCCGGAAGCCTCCCGCCTGCCCCCTTCTAGGTACAGGCCCATCTGCCATAAGATAACCACTCTCTTGATTTCTTACATCACTGTTGGTTTTTACCTGTTTCTAATGTCAACTTGTGAGATGGCAATTTAGTTAATAAGATATGAGAGCTGATATATGATTGACTGAGGGAGGTTTCTAAGGCTTCACTTGGAAAACAAGAAAAGGGTCTTAGGAAAAAAAATATACTTTAGGACTTTGGTGAACATTACTGGTTTTTTAAATGATTTTTTTATTTTTCATTTACAGTTGACATACAATATTATATTAGCTTCAGGTGTACGACATATAATTAGACAGATAGCTTACAAAGTGATCACCTCAATAAGTTTAACACCCACCTGGCACTACATATAGTTATTACAACATCATTGACTATATTCAATGCTATACTTTACATCCCCATGACTATTTTGTAACTATCAGTTTGATTTCTTAATCCCGTCCCCTTTTTCACCCATCTTCCAATTCCCTCCCATCTGGCAACCATCAAAATGTTCTCTGTGTCTATGAGTTTGATTCTGTTTTATTTATTTTGTGTTAGAGATTCTATATATAAGTGAAACATATGGTATTTGTCTTTGTCTGTCTGACTTATTTCACTTAGCAAGGATCCACCCATGTTGTTGCAGATGGAAAGATTTTTTTTATGGCTGAGTAATATTCCATTGTATATATGCACAAATTCATCTGTTGATGGACACTCAGGTTGCTTCCACATCTTTGCTATTGTAAATAATGCTGAAATGAACATGTGGATTCATATATCTGTTTGAATTAGTGTTTTGGGTTTAATAAAATAAATGCCCAGAAGTGGTATTACTGGGTCCTCTTATATCTTGTTATAGCTTTTGTGTTAAAGTCTATTTTGGCCGATAATAAGTATTGCTACCCTAGCTTATTTTTTTTGTTTCATTTTCATGAATTATCTTTTTTGTCCCTCTACTTTCAGTCTGTGTATGTCTTTCTATCTACAGTGAGTCTCTTATAGACATCATATGTAAGGGTTTTGTTTTCTTATCCATTCAGCCACCCTATGTCTTTTGATGGAGCAATAAAACCATTTACATTTAAGCAGTTATTGATAGATACATAGTTATTCCTGTTTTATTCACATATTTTTTAAATTTTCATTTATTGATTTTAGAGAGAGGAGGGGAGAGAGAACATTGATTTGTTGTTCCATTAACCCATGCATACATTTGTTTCTTCCTGTATGTGTCCTGATCAGAGATTAAACCCACAACCTTTGTGTATCTGGACACTGCTCTAACTGACTGAGCTATCTGGCCAGGGCAATTATTATTATTATTTTTTATCTTTTTTCTTCTTTTTCTTAAAGAAGTCCCTTTAACATTTCTCATAATGCTGGTTTGGTGGTGATGAAATCCTTTAGCTTTTTGATGTCTGGAAGCTCTTTATCTGACCTTCAATTCTGAATAATAGCTTTGCTTTTTATCACTTTGAGTATTTCTGGCCAATCCCTCTGGCCTGGAAAGTTTATGCTGAGAAATCAGCTGACAGTCTTATGGGCACTCCCTTGTAGGTAACTAACTGCTTTATTCTTGCTGTTTTTAAGATTCTCTGTCTTTAGCCCTTTGCATTTTAACTATGTCTTAGTGTGGGCCCTTTTGGGTTCATCTTGTTTGGGACTCTCTGTGCTTCCTGGATTTGTATGGCTATATTCTTCATCAAGTTAGGGAAGTTTTCCATTATTATTTCTTTAAAAAGTTTTTCATTTCTTGCTCTCTTTTTCCCCTTTCTGGTACCCCTATGATGTGAATGTTGTTATATTTGAAGTTGCCCCAAAGACCCCTTAAACCAGTGATGGCGAACCTTTTGAGCTCGGCATGTCAGCATTTTGAAAAACCCTAACTTAACTCTGGTGCCGTGTCACATGTAGACATTTTTTGATATTTGCAATCATAGTAAAACAAAGACTTATATTTTTGATATTTATTTTATATATTTAAATGCCATTTAACAAATAAGAATCAACCAAAAAAATGAGTTCGCGTGTTACCTCTGACACGTGTGTCATAGGTTCGCCATCACTGCCTTAAATTATTCTCATTTTTTGTATTCTTTTTTCTTTTTACTGTTCTGACTGGATGTTTTCTGCTACCTTGTTTTCCGAGTGCTGATTTGATTCTCTGCTTTACCTAATCTATTGTTGATTCCCTATAATGTATTCTTCATTGTAATTATTATATTCCATATTTTTAACTGGTTCTTTTTTATGTTTTACATGCTCATTTTTATGTTTCCTGTCTCTCTTGCGGTTCTCACTAAGTTCACTGAGCATTCTTAGAACCGGTGTTTTGAACTCTGCATCTGGTAGATTGTCTCCATGTTGTTCAGTTCTTTTTCTGGAGTTTTATTCTGTTCTTTTATTTAGGAAATGTTTCTTTGTTTCCTCATTTTAACTGCCTCCTTGTGTTTGTTTCTATGTATTAAGTAGAGCTGCTACATCTCCTGCTCTTGTTAAAGTGGCCTTATGTAGTAGGTGTTCTTTGGGACCCAGTGATACAGTCTCCCTGGTCACCTGAGCCGGGTACTCAGGTGTGTCTCTTGTATGAGTTGTCTGTGCCTTCCTATTGTAAGAGCCTTGATTTCTCTTGGTACATCAATGGGAAGGACTGACCCTCAGACTGATTGGGTGTAAGGATTGCTGTGACTGTAGTGGAGAAGCTGTTGTATAGAGGCTCACTCTATGGAGCAGGATTCACTTTAGTGGGGCTCTGTACCAACTAAGTCTGCCGTTTGGGTGTGTTGTTTGTGGAGGTGGTTGGGTGGTGGCTGGGTGGTGCTCTGGTGTGGTCTGGAGCTGGCCACTGGATATATTGGTTCTGGGGCCTCTTGGGAGGAGCACTGGTGCAGGGTAAGGTCAGCCACTGCCTGTGCCCCTCCTGGAGCCACTTTGAGCTTCAAAGTGACCTGCAGATTCTTCTACTTGTGCTGGGTTTGGGGCTGCTTAGCAAGAGGTACAGGGCACCCCAAGGCAAGATGCTGCTTGTTTGGGGTTTGTGAGCCTTCGAGAGAGTTTAGGAAACTCTGAAGCATGAGCCAAGACAGGCCATTTGTATGGCAAAGCTACTGGCAGCGGCTTGGGTTGGCCTGCAAGTTGGGTGGGGGAGGGCCTCAGGGAATCAATAGGGTAGGGTGAATGGTGTTAGCCAGGTTGATAGAGACTCAGATATGGTGCACATCTGTGCAGGCTGGGTGGAGAGAGGGCTCAGCAAAGGAGCAATGGCACCTGTCTGCACTTCTGCCTGGGAGAAAGCTGCCTCTCCAGTCCTTTCCCTGATGTCAGACAATTCAGTTTCTCCTAGTTGTCCCTGGCACCTTTAGACCTGCTGCCCCAGTGCTGCAACTCAGAGCAAGTGAGTCCAAGTAAGTTTGTCACCAGCCCTTTAAAAGGAATGTTTTTGACTCCAGCAGGTCTACATCTCAGTCACAGTCCCCACTGGTTTTCACAGCCAGAAGTTATGGAGACTTCTCTTCCCAGCACTGGACCCCTAGGCTGGAGGACCTGGTGTGGGGCTGGGACCCCGAGCTCCTTAGGGGGGACCTCTAGAGCTGAGCTATCTCTCCTGATTTATATATATTTTTTTATTTCAGAGAGGAAGGAAGAGGGAGAGAGAAATAGAAACACCAATGATGAGAGAGAATCATTGATTGGCTGCCTCCTGCACACCCCATACAGGGAATCGAGCTCCCAACCCAGGCATATGTCCTGACTGAGAATTTAACCTTTTCTTCCTGGTTCATAGCTCAGTGCTTAACCACTAAACCACTGCTGTCGGGCTCCCTCTTGATTTTTAATCACCATACGTGGGTTTGGGACCAGCTTGTTCCATATCTCTGCCCTTCCTACCTATCTTAATATGGTTTCTTCTGTATATTCTTAGTTATAGGATTTTTATTCAGCTAGACTTCAGGTGATTTTCAATGATGCTTGTTCAGTAGTTTAGTTGTAAGTTTGTTGTGGTCTTGAGAGGAGGAAAGCACAGTATTTACCTACTCCAACATCTTGATTGGAAGCCTTCAGTGAATATTTCTCTATTGCCTGTTCTATACTAGACACTATGATAGAACACATAGTCTCTTTGGAGGCTTGAGAAGGATGGAGCCCTGTGCTTCTTGTCTTTTGCATATCCCTTTCTGTTTTTCTTTGCTCCATTTTATGAAATAAACTTATTAGAAAATATATCTGAGTATTTGGCAAAGTATTTATGAAGATAACATTTTGCATTTTGTGTGATCTTTGTATTCTTAGAATGCAATATGGCAAGGAGAAAAATACTGACTTTGTCATCTCTCTCTTTTCAATGGCCAGTTGATTTTTCAATATAACAGCCATTATGTTTGATAGAAACCAAAAATCCAAATTTGCATCCTTTACATCTGAATCTGGTAGAAATTTGTCAACCATTACAGAACTAGTTCTCTAAGACAATTACTAATTTCTGACTAACTTTGTAGGTAACTTCAGGCCAGGGGCAGTGACATTCAAAAATAACCCAGTTCTACAGCATTTGGCTAGGAGTGAGTTGGAAACTGAGTTTGGTGAAAATTATAGTATTTTAGAAATTACGCACTAAGATCTCTTTCAAAGAAAAACATCTCGCCTCCCGCAATGGAACATACAAAGCGATGGCCATTACAAACCATCCTCAAGGCGGCGATTACTTTCCTCCACAAGCGATGGCCAACCAGAGAGCAGCCGTCCCAAAGAACCGCTTCCCACGGGAACAGTCTCTGTGCTCTTGGACGGCCCTTAACAGTCTTCCCATCCCCTAGAGGAGTCCGATGACCTGGGTGCCTGAACACCTGGCTAGAATTCAGGAAACCGTGTCATGTGGTTCTAGCGTACAGTCAAAGTCGTCTTGGTCTCCAATGATCTTTGAAGACTAGCTGCTCCCAACTCCATTTCTGTGTCCTATTCCCAGAATTCCTTGATGGTTTTCTGTGGAAAATACATCAAGAGGTGACTCAGGGGCTCTAAATAGAAACCTTAAAATTGGCAACTCCAAAAGTGGACATTTATCTGTCTATATTATGGAAAGATATAACAGAGGGACAGTATGCAATGTTTAAAAAAGGATTTTCAAAAATATAGGGTTCATTAAGAATGCAGGAGCCTAAAAGAAAATAAGAATTTACATAAGAATGTCATTAGGGTTGGTGGCTTGGCTGCTTTAACCAATCATTTTCGTCATTCAATATCCCACTGATTATTAAATTAATCTGTTATTCAAACAGCAATCGAAAACAACTCAGCCCATATTTTCTGGGCATTTGTGACTGTCAACAAGTTACCAAAACTGGATATCTAAAAAGAACGTAATTTAATGTTTTACTATTTTCCAATACATTACTTTTCTTCTTGATACCCCTTCAACCTCGGCTGAGAAAAGGGGCTACAAATGTTTCTTTGGAATGAAAATCAATTGCTGAGTTACATACTTATAGCCAATTAAGAAAAAAAAAATTAACCAATCAATCAAACATGTAACATGTGCAATGCCAGAGCTTTAAAAATCTTGTCACATTGCAGTGCTGACAAGATATTAATTTCTAAGACAAATCCGTGGGTTTTTTAGTGTGTCTCTCTTTTTGGTAGTATCACTCATCACTCCTCATATGAATTACGTTGCCATCAGTTTCACTTTGGGATCTGAACACAAGTTTTGCTCATCTTTCTGGAAGCCCCCAAAGCGGTGGCTCCACTTCTCTTCTCTCATCACTTCTCCCCACGCGCCTTTCATTTACCCGCTAAGCGGAGAGAAAGTAATTGGTCTCGAAGCTGTGTTGACATATTTCGTGGGCTCCAGTTCAGAGCACCATAGTTCAGGGATCCCATTTTCCTACAAACTACCCCAGTTTCCTGTTGAGGTCTCCCGCTGGGTGGACCATTTACCACAAGTCTTCAGACTGTTCCCGGCAATGCCCTGCAGGTGTTCTTACCAAGGGGGCCTCCTGGAAAGGACCTGGAGAATGGATCCACTGAGCAGTGGGGACACGGTGTCTCCCTTGAGTAAAGGCTGAGAGGGTGGGCTCTGGATGCCCACAATTGACAGTGCAAAGATTTTTTTTTTTTAAATCCTCACCTGAGGATATTTTTCCATTGATTTTTTTTCGGGAGAGTGGAAGAGAGAGGGAAAGACAGAGAGAAATATTGATGTGAGAGAAACACATCCATTGGTTGCCTCACGCATGTGCTCTGACCAGGGCCCAAGCCAGGGAGGAGCCTGCAACCAAGGTACATGCCCTTGACCGGAATCAAACCTGGGACCCTTCAGTCCACAGCCTGACGCTCTCTCCACTGAGCCAAACTGGCTAGGGTGACAGTGCAAAGATTTTAACCAGCTATTCCAACATTTTGGGTTTGAGTCTGCTCATCTCTGCAAGGAGCATAATACCTGTCTCATAAGATCTATATGTGGGTTAAAAAAAAAGTATAATCCTCATACTTAGCACAGTGCCCAGCACAGAGTAAATGCTTGAGAAATGGGAGTTATTTTTATAGAGCACAGTTCCATCTATGTTGACTGGGATGTAGGAAAACCACAGGACTCCATTCAGTCCCTTCTCCAAGATTTCTTAGCCTGGAAGGTAAAACTAATGGTTTCAATCAGGAAAAGTAGTTGGTGAGGTTTTTTGCTCCAAGGAAACTGTCCTAGATAAAGTAGAACTTGGATTTTTACCACTTCATGGATCTACTTGAGCTCTTGGTTCATAAAAAAAAAAAATTGGAATTTTAAATTAGGGACCACATTCAACAGTGATCAGATACTTCATTACGCAAATTACATACAGAGTTTGCCAGTGGGTGTACATTCATGTCATGAATAATATAATTTGTAGGCGTTAAAATGTAACAGTTTTTAACCACTTAATTTGCAAGTACACGCTAATTTGTTGAAATATTTTTGTATCTCCTGCTCCATAGACTCTTGCCAAACTACTGTACTCAATCTTTTTTCAAACATATAAATAAATATGATTCAATTTCCCATGAAATAATCATTGGCCCTTTCAAATGGGCTTAGTTCACTTTTAAACAACTAAACTTTCCACTTGGATAAGATTAACACCATGGTTCAAATTCTTCCTTTTGGAGATTGAGGGCTGCGCATTTCTTTTTTCTTTTTTTAAAAAAAAATCTTTATTGATTAAGATATTACATATGTGTCCTTATCCCCACATTACCTCCTATTCCCCCCCCACTCATGCCCTCACCCCCCTGGTGTCTGTGTCCATTGGTTAGGCCTATATGCTTGCATGTAAGTCCTTTGGTTGATCTCTCCCCCTTACCCCCAACCTCCCCTACCTTCCCTCCGAAATTTGACAGTCTGATAGATGCTTCTCTGTCTCTGGATCTGTTTTTGTTTATCAGTTTATGTTGTTCATTATATTCCATAAATGAGTGAGATCATGTGAAATTTATCTTTCTCTGGCTGGCTTATTTCACTTAGCATAATGCTCTCCAGTTCCATCCATGCTGTTGCAAATGTTAAGAACTCCTTTTTTACTGCAGCATAGTATTCCATTGTGTAGCTGTACCACAGTTTTTTAATCCACTCATCTACTGATGGGCACTTAGGCTGCTTCCAAATCTTAGCTATGGCGGATTGTGCTGCTATGAACATAGGGGTACATATATCTTTTCTAATTGGTGTTTCTAGTTTCTTGGGATATATTCCTAGAATTGGGATCACTGGGTCAAACAGGAGTTCCATTTTTAGTTTTTTGAGGAAACTCCATACTGTTCTCCACAGTGGCTGCACCAGTCTGCATTCCCACCAGCAGTGCACGAGGGTTCCTTTTTCTCCACATCCTCGCCAGCACTTGTCGTTTGTTGATTTGTTGCTGATAGCCATTCTGACAGGTGTGAGATGGTACCGCATTGTCGTTTTGGTTTGTATCTCTTGGATGATTAGTGGCTTTGAGCATGTTTTCATATGTCTCTTGGCCTTTCTTCTGTCTTCTTTTGAAAAGTATCTATTTAGGTCCATTGCCCATTTTTTGATTGGGTTGTTTATCTTCCTTTTGTTAAGTTGTATGAGTTCCCTGTAAATGTTGGAGATTAAACCCTTATCGGTGATAACATTTGCAAATATGTTCTCCCATGCAGTGGGCTTTCTTGTTGTTTTGCTGATGGTTTCTTTTGCTGTGCAGAAGCTTTTTATTTTGATGTAGTCCCATTTGTTTATTTTCTCATTAGTTTCCATTGCCCTAGGAGCACTATCAGTGAAGAAGTTGCTTCAGCATATGTCTGAGATTTTGCTGCCTGTGGATTCCTCTAGTATTTTTATGGTTTCCCGTCTTATGTTTAAGTCCTTTATCCATTTTGAGTTTATTTTTGTGTATGGTGTAAGTTGGTGGTCTAGTTTATTTTTTGCATGTTTCTGTCCAATTTTCCCAACACCGTTTATTGAAGAGGCTGTCTTGACTCCATTATATGTTCATGCCTCCTTTGTCAAATATTAATTGAACAAAGTGATTTGGGTCGATTTCTGGGTTCTCTATTCTATTCCATTGATCTATATGTCTGTTCTTGTGCCAGTACCAGGCTGTTTTGAGAACAGTGGCTTTGTAATACAGCTTGATATCTGGTATTGAGATCCCACCTACTTTGTTCTTCTTTCTCAGGATTGCTGCAGCTATTCTGGGTCTTTTTTTTATTCCAGATGAATTTTTGGAAAGTTTGTTCTAGGTCTGTGAAATATGCCATTGGTATCTTAATGGGGAGTGCATTGCATCTATAGATTGCTTTGGGTAGTATGGACATCTTTATGATGTTGATTCTACCAATCCATGAACACGGTATGTTCTTCCATCTGTTTATGTTTTCCTCTATCTCCTTTTTCAGTGTCCTGTAATTTTCCACGTATAGGTCTTTTACCTCCTCAGTCAAGTTTATTCCTAGGTATCTTAATTTTTTTGGGGTGCAATGGTAAATGGGATTGCTTTTTTAGTCTCTCTTTCTGTAAGTTCATTATTGGTATATAGAAATGCCATAGATTTCTTGGCATTAATTTTGTATCCTGCTACGTTGCCAAATTCATTTATTAAGTCTAATAACTTTTTGATGGAGTCTTTAGGGTTTTCTATGTACAGTATCATGTCATCTGTGAATAAGGACAGTTTTACTTCTTCTTTTCCAATTTGGATGCCTTTTATTTCTTCTTGTCTGATCGCAATGGCTAGTACTTCCAGTACTATGTCAAACAGGAATGGTGAGAGTGGGCATCCCTGTCTTGTTCCTGTTCTTAAGGGAAATAAATGGTTTTAGTTTTTGCCCATTGAGCATGATGTTGGCTGTGGGTTTGTCATATATGGCTTTTATTATGTTGAAGTATGATCCTTCTATTCCCACATTGCTAAGAGTTTTTATCAAGAAAGGGTGTTGGATTTTGTCAAATGCTTTTTCTGTGTCAATTGATATGACTTTGTGATCTTTATCTCTCAATTTGTTTATGTGATATATCATGTTTATTGATTTGCGGATATTGTACCATCCTTGCATCCCCAGGATAAGTCCTACTTGGTCATGGTGTATGATCTTTCTGATGTACTGCTGGATCCGATTTGCTAAGATTTTGTTGAGGATTTTGGCATCTATGTTCATGAGGGATATTGGCCTGTAATTCTCTTTCATTGTGTTGTCTTTATCTGGTTTTGGTATTGGGGTGATGCTGGCTTCATAGAATGAGCTTGGAAGTGTTCCTTCCTCTTGAATTTTTTGAAATAGTCTGAGGAGGATAGGTTTTAGTTCTTCCTTGAATGTTTGGTAAAACTCCCCTGTGAAGCCATCTAGCCCCAGGCTTTTGTTTGCTGGAAGCTTTTTGATTACTGCTTCAATTTCTTCCATAGTTATTGGCCTATTGAGATTTTTAGAATCTTCCTGATTGAGTTTTGGAAGGTTGTATTTTTCTAGGAATTTGTCCATTTCCTCCAGGTTGTCTAGTTTGTTAGACTAGAGTTGTCCATAGTATTTTTTTAACAATCCTTTGTATTTCTGTGGGGTCTGTTGTTATTTCACCTCTATTGTTTCTGATTTTGTTTATTTGGGTCCTCTCTCTTTGCTTCTTGGTGAGCCTGGCTAGAGGCTCATCAATCTTGTTTATCCTTTCAAAGAACCAGCTCTTGGTTTCATTGATCTTCTGTATTGTTTTTTGTTTTTTGGGTTTTTTTGTCTCTATGCCATTCATTTCTGCTCTGATCTTTATTATCTCCTTCCTTCTGCTCACTCTGGGCTTTTCTTGTTGCTCTCTTTCTAATTCTTTGAGTTGTAGAATTAGATAATTTATTACCATTTTTTCTTGTTTTTTGAGATAGTTCTGTAGAGCTATAAACTTCCCTCTCAGGACTGCTTTCATTCTGTCCCATAGATTTTGGATTGTTGTGTTTTTTTTTGTTTGTTTGTTTGTTTTTAAAATATATTTTATTGATTTTTTACAGAGAGGAAGGGAGAGGAATAGAGAGTTAGAAACATCGATGAGAGAGAAACATCGATCAGCTGCCTCCTGCACACCCCCCACTGGGGATGTGCCCGCAACCAAGGTACATGCCCTTGACCGGAATCGAACCCGGGACCCCTCAGTCCGCAGGCCGACGCTCTATCCACTGAGCCAAACCGGTGCTGGCTTGTTGTGTTTTTATTGTCATTATTTTCCAGGATGTTTTTAATTTCTTCTTTGATCTCTTTGGTAACTCAATCATTGTTTAATAGCATGCTTTTCAGCTTCCAAGTGTTTACATTTTTTGGATTGTTCTTATTATAGTTTATTTCTAATATTATGCCATTGTGGTCTGAGAAAATGCTTGATATGATTTCAATTTCTTGAATTTTGGGAGACTTTGCTTGTGACCTGTGTGCGTTTATTTTCCTCCGGAGTTCCCATTGGTGTCATTCACTCTCTTGCACCTTGTGATGGTGGCTGGTGATGAGCAGAGCAGTGGATCACCCAAATCAAAATAGCACCTGTCACTTAGAATTACACTGTGTCACGCCCATGAGGTGGGCGAAACAGCACCCTTCTTCCTGCATGTTTTTGCTTTCTGTTCTGCATTTCAGAAGGTGGTAGGAATAACGACTGGATGCTAAAAGTGGTTTCTTTCCATGACAAAACGTTTAAAATATGACTATCAAACTTAAAAGCTTTTCAACTACATGTCCTATAACATTCAGGACATGCCACTCATCCAGGTTACATCCTTTTTATATTATGGATCTGGAACCAGGTTTGAATAATTCTATGCTCTTACAGTGAACAACCTAGTTAGTGCTGAATGTTTGTGGTGGCTAAAAACATCTTGGCTTTACACTTTTAATAAGGGCAAGGAAAGGTAAATGCTTATCTTAGGAGTTTTATTTTGAGCTGTCAAAATAGTGCCAGAGGTGAAAATGTAGTCCAAACGTGTGAGAATAGTAATTGGGATTAAAACCTTTTGACTTTAGACCAATTCTCAATCTCAATCCAATGGATCAGTGGAGCGCTTTATGGGAGATGGGACTTCCCTGATTCTCTTTCTTAGATGCTCAGGGCAAAACTGTGCCCTTATTTCTAGATGCAAGGATGATTACCACTTTGAGGTTCCACATAGAATGGCCGTTGTGTGAGTGTTGCTATCTTTACTGGCCCTTTGATAAGCAGTGTTTGGGGAGGTTTTAGTACAGGAAATGTTGTAAATTACTGTTTTCCCTCACGAGTCCATGATGCGAAATGAGAGGGGCGCATGTCTGTAATGACTAGGCAGGTCTCTACCTGCCATGAATTAGTCTCACAAACAATTTCCCATTTGTACATTTCTTAATGTGTGGGAAAGCGGGGTGGGAGCGCACATGTGAGTTTGGCTGGGCTCACAACCCAGGGAGGCTTTCCTCTTCCATGCTGGAGGGTAGGGGACCAGCAGAGCCCAGGACTATTTTTAGAATGTTTATTTGCATGTGGAATGGAGGGGTGCAGAGCTGTACCCACACTATTGACGTTTGCTAGCTGCATTTCTGCGGTGTATTGTCTTCGTCCCAATGGCTGTTTGTGCTGCGACGCCCACCATCCCTACCTCAAAGAGCAGTCTGTGTTCCTCCCTTGGGCTGCCCTGGCCTGCACCTGAAGTGGCTTAGCAAGTTGCCAAAACCCTATAGATGTGTGTTTATTAACTCTCCAGCTTGCCCTCCATTTGTTTAGCTTGGAAAGAGTTCCTGTATTCCTATGGGTATTAAAAACCCATCTGATGTATTAAAGGAGCTCAAAGGATCAAAGCAGAATGCTGCTTGAAATGCAGCATATTGAATAGAGACATAAAATCTCTAGACACAGACCACTTTTTCATGGGGCATTTTGTATACTCAAGAAGGAAATTCATTTTTTAATAATCAGCAATTCTTTGGGATCTGGAGTTTCTCTTTTTCTTCAGGTGACCTCCACTGCCACCTTTTTAGGATAACTCATGATCTTGACAAGAATCCCTTTGGCGACCTAGGGTAGAGGCAGGCATTAAATCTCAATATAGTTTTCATGCCTAGGAAGACGTAGTCCAGGAACCTTAACATACATATCGGCTACTGGCTAACGACCAAGGTCTTTGTGCATTTGGAAGAAAAATGGGTGGAGAGGATATGAAATGAGGATCAGAGTCAGCCATGATCCACAATAATTAGAGGTGTGCATGATCAAAGTGAGAAGGACGTGGGAGAAATTCTCAGGCTCGAATCATCGTACCAGAGGCCACACTGACTTTTAGAAAACAGTATATATTTCATGAGTGATTCCATTTCTATTGAAGTAGATTGCCCCTGCAACCTTGGATTATTTTGATGACTCCAAGCTTATGTGAGAGTTCATCTGTGATACCCGTTTATTGAATGCCTACTTTTTACCAAGAACTTCGTGTCTATCTCCACATTTATTTTTCTTTCCATGTTTTTCACTTCATCTGCATCCACCACGTAGGAACCTGAGGCTCTAAGGAGTTCAGTCCCTTGACCAGAGCTACTAAATGAATTATCTGAATTGGGTCAAGGTCCGCCTGACTCTGAAAACTGGTGGAATTCCTGTGGCATCAGTTAAGTGCTTCTCTTTCATGATACCAAGTCACCTATGTAGTCACACATCAGACTGGTTTCATCTCACCATCAGGGTTTGCTTTGGAAACTGACAGTTCCACCATTCACTTGACCCATGGGAAGAAGTCTACAAACATCCAGTTTGGCAAGAGCCATGCACTTCCTGGTTGCCAGTTTCATGCAAATGTCCATCAGACCTGCTAGGGGGTTCTCTGGCAGCACTTACCTCATCAGATTAAGCATCTGTTTATTTGTATTCTTCCCTCACCGAATCAGGTGAAATAGGCTGGAACAGTGGCTGAAAGCAGTTCTGGCTTTGGTGTCATGTAAACCTGGGTTTGCGTTCTCAAGGCCATCACTTCCTCATTGGGCCATCTTTGCCTGCAAGCCACTTACTCCTTTTAGTTGTCAACTGCTTGACTGTAAAAAAGAAGATGCTAATAGTACCTGCAGGGGGTTGGGTTGATGTGTGCATCACAAGGTACAATTTTAAAAAAGGCTTCTTCCAGCATCTGGCATTTAGCTGTTACTCAATAGCTGGGGAGGTTGGGGGGTGTCAGATATTGAATTCTTTGTAGATGGGGACATGTCATGTTTAATTCCTATATTCCTAGCGCTTAACATAGGGCCTTGTATATGAAATAGTGGTCAGAAAATTATTAATTGAGGCAAAGTTTCCCAAGAGAATCATAACCTTGTAAAGTGTGGGCCACAGGGGAGGGTGTGTGTGTGTAATTCTAGTAGCTGAGACACCTGCTATTTAGTGTGATATTTGAAAACAAGTATCTGTTTTGAAAACAACTAGAAGCTCGGATTCCCAAGAGCCAAAAGAAAACTTTGTGATTTTCCTTAGGAAAAGAGAAGGTGGTCCTGGGAAGGTGGGGGATATGTCTGAGGCCCCAGAGGGAAGGAGCCGCTGATGCCAGACTCCAGGCCCAGCAGGCAGCCTGCCATTCAGGAATTTGTCTCTTCATCACTGCTTCTCCGGCATAGCCAATAATTTTTAAATAACTATCAGCTAACGAACGCAATACATAAATAAATACAGGATGGGACAAAAAGAGGCTTACAGTTGTGAGTACACGAAACACAGAGCTTATTCTTGGATTATTATCTATTAATTATTGTATTATTTTTCATAAGAACCATTGTAAACCTATTTTTGTCCCACCCTGTATTATATACTGGTACACAAACATGGTAAATAATTTGAATGCCTAGTACATAAGAATATATAATGAGAATTAATTCTTCCCCCACCCATGATCCTGCAACCTCTCCAGAGGGACAGAGCTTGTGTCCAGTCCTAATCAAGTCCCCAGGGATGCCTTATGCACATGTAAGCACACAGGTCCATTGAATGTTTCACCACTTTTTTTTTTTACAGAAATGATAGCTTACTATACACACTTGATATATCTGAAACTATCTTCACATCATTATATAGGTTTGCCTTTTTTTTTTTTTTTACCTGTGATTTCATTTTGGAGGATGTTTTCATTTAACACAAAGGACTTTTGTTGTTCCAAAATTTTGGCTACTTGAAACAAAATAGAAGGGAATATCCTTGTGTAATGTGTAATGTTATATATATGATAAATTGCTAGAAAAATTGATGGGCCAAAGGGTATGCATGTTTGTAATATTGACAGAGGCTACGAATATATGCTCTGAGATATTAAATTGATTTGATCTTCTACAAGTTTATGAGAATACTAGAGGCCCAGTGCACAAAAATTTGTGCACTTGGGGGGGGTGTGTCTCTCAGCCTGGCCTGTGCCCTCTCGCAGTCTGGGACCCCTCGGGGGATGTCCACCTGCTGGCTTAGGCCCGCTCCCCAGGGGATCAGGCCTAAGCTGGCAGTCAGACATCCCTCTGGCAGCCCGGGAGCCCTTGGGGGATGTCCACTTGCCAGCGGGGAGCAGGCCTCAGCTACATCCTTAGTGCTGCTGAGGAGGTGGGAGAGGCTCCCGCCCCCACCGCTGTGCTGGCAGCCATCAGCCTGGCTTGTGGCTGAGCAGTGCTTCCCCTATGGAAGCGCACTGACCACCAGAGGGCATCTCCTGCATTGAGCATCTGCCCCCTGGTGGTCAGTGTGTGTCATAGTGACCAGTCATTCCCAGTCGTTCTGCAGTTAGGGTCAATTTGCATATTACCCTTTTATTATATAGGATATGATAGTCCTACTCTTACAAATACAATGTCTTACCAGAATGTTTTGCTTTTTGCCAATCTGGTAGATGAAAAATGGAAAATCATTGTTGTCTTAACTTTTCATGACTGAGGTTAAATATATTTTATATGTTTTATGTTTATTTCTCTTTTTGTGTACTCTCTAATTATAGCTTTTCCTCCATTTTTCTCTTCTGTTGTTAGTCTCTTTTTTTAAGGTATTATACTTTTATATTGACATTATGTAATAAGAAAATTATTTTCCTATTTATTGCATTAGAAGCATAGTTCATTATAACTATTTTTTCATTGTAAAGATAATACATGGCTATTATGAAAATGGTAGAGGATTATTTACAGTCTCTACCATTTATATCTGGAAGTAAAACTACTGATGAAATTAGGTGTATCTGCTTTCATTTTTGTTTTCTGGTTTTTCAAAATTGGCACAATATTATAAATATTGTTTTATAATATGCCTTCTTTTAACTTGAAATATCATAAGCATATTTTATTGCCCTTAAATATTTCCACAAGATTATTTTTAAAAATAACCACACAGGGCCCTGGCCAGGTAGCACAGAATCAACCAGTGGATGCATAAATAATTGGAACAATAGCCCTGGCCAGCGTGGCTTTGTTGGTTGGAGCATTGTCCTGTACACCCAAAGGTGGCAGGTTCAATCCCTAGTCAGGGCATGTATGGAAGGTGACCAATCAATGTTTTCTCTTCTCTCCCGCATCAGTGTTTCTCTCTCTCTAATCAACAAATAAAAATTAAAAATAACCACACAGCATGTTTATTTACTTGTTTCTTTAACCTCAGTTAAGCTGTTTGTAATATTTGCTATATACTAGTAAGTAATGTCGTCATACTCCTAAAGCTGTATATCCATGAAATGATATTTTTAGTATCTGTTCCTATAAGTAAAATAGTTGGGATGATTCTTTATTGAGATGAATATTGATAAGGGTTAGGGACAGAGTATAGATAGTAAATGTTGATTTTTCTTTTGATTCCCTTCTATGTTGCTCATTTGTGGGCATAAGAAAGGACTTATAGGTACAAAAGATAATTGGTAGAAGTGGTTTTCCTGAACAGTTTCCCCAGGAAAATACAGTGCTGACTGAGAGTGGAAGTACAAGTGGTGTGAGCTGCTATTTCTCATGTTAAGGTGATGGGAGATGCCTGTTTGTAATTTAGCCTACGATGTAAGAAAAATAGAAAATTCAGCAGTGATAGACAGGTTTATACATTTAATGCTTTTGTTAGTCATTATTTATAAACCTCCTTACATTATTGTTCTTAAGTCCAGTTTTAAGAAGAGGTATTGACTTCTAGCAGGGTGCCAAGTTAATTATTTTAAGTTAATAATAAGCAACATTAAAATGACATTACACAGGCGTGTTGAGGGGTCACAGAAAAATGAGCTTCAGAAACAGTTTTTGAATGTGTGAGCATGGCTATAAGTACAACTAATCAGGAAAATTAAAGCAACATGAAAAATTGTTGGGATTAATGAACCCTGATTAAAACAGGATGAAGTGCTCAGCATATATAAAAAGTCACACAGTTCTCGGAGCAGGCCTGTGGGTTCCAGAATGCTTACTTCAGTCTACAGTAAATCTCTCAAATGAATTATGCTAATGCTATTGATTCCAGCCATTTCCTGACTGGCCTATTCATCTATTCTTATGTCATTTCTCCATTATAAAAAGCTCTGGCTTCAAATGCATGCCAATCACGCTCTAAAAACAGAATTGGTTTTTGGGAAAGGAGGCAAAACACATAATATGCAACCTTGTTTTCTGTGTTTGGAAACTGCAGATTAGAAAAGGCGAGTTGAATAGTTAGTGTTTAGGATAATTCTAGAAATGCTTTCAAACTTTGCCTCTGCATGTTATGTGAATAGATAAATTCAGATAAGCACCTAATAAGTCATGGGTTAGAGTAGAGATTAAAATATACTGGCCCCAGTGATGGAGATGAGTCAAGGGAAAGGCATTGAATGTACATTAGCTCCAATTCTCCACTTGGCCGTTGTAAATACAATTCCAACAGCTGTTTCCTCAACAGTGGTCTCAAGTTGTTTTAAAAAGTAGAATTGGACAAGATCAAAATGGACAAGGCTGTTCTTCTGGGGGCATCTGTACCTGTGGGAAGTGTCATGAGACCATTTGCTTATCCCGTGGTCGGCAAACTGTGGCTCGAGAGCCACATGCGGCTTTTTGGCCCCTTGAGTGTGGCTCTTCCTCAGCCTTAGGAGTACCCTAATTAAGTTAATAACAATGTACCTCCCTATATAGTTTAAGTTTAAAAAATTTGGCTCTCAAAAGAAATTTCAATCGTTGTACTGATGATATTTGGCTCTGTTGACTAATGAGTTTGCCGACCGCTGGCTTAGACTATTAAGCACATAATAAGCCACCTAGCCATCCTGTGATTATTTCCTATCTTGATATTATTAGAACATCCCCTTGTGATTTATTTTTAAGATGGTCACCAGGAGCAAAGGAATTTACTTTTCACTTTTTAAAGTGATGTCATGTTCTATTTTTTTTCTCTCTTTCGGAATATTTATCAGTCGTTCTCAAACACAGGAGGACACTCATCGGCATCATCTGGGGTCCTTGTAGAAATGTATGTTCCTGGGCCTCACACTGGACCAACTGATTCCTGGTCTCCAGGGGTTGGGTCTGGGAATCTGTATTTTGGCCAAGTTCCCCAGGTGTTTCTGATGAGCAGCCAGGCTGGGAGACTTCTGCAGGATCTCCAAGGATATAATACAATAGGATGTGACAGTACTTTCCTGGACTTCATTGCCAAAAGCTTGATTCTCTCACTTTTTTTCTTATTGGCATAAAGTAGGAAGAAGCCAGAAATAACTAAGAGAAACAACAAAAGAATTAAAATTAAAATAAACCCAGGGTAAAGTAATGCCAAAAGTTTCATCGGCAACTCAGCCTCCCCAAAGGTTCAGAAGAAGATTGTAATGATGTCCCACCATTGTGTGTTGAAGGTGTTGTTATAAATGCACCCAGCTCGGAGAAAGATGGCCAACCTAGTGTTTAAAGTTGAGTTTATGGAAAATGAGTGACAGTTAAAAAGTGATGAGTAATCTTAAATGAGCTGTGAATCAGGGCTTCAGGAAGACCTGGACAGAATCTGCTAGTGGCTCTTTGGGGAGGAAGTATTTCAGAACTCCTGTCCTAGGATCTTGGAGAAAACAGGTAATACCTCCCTGCGGGAGGGTGTGCCCACTACAAACCAAAGCCAGGATGCAGGAAGTCAGTCATCACCTTTAATTTACAAAGGAAGAAAGTAGACAGGAGGATTTCTCCAGGTTACCTGCCTTGATTTTTGAAGGAGGAGACAAATGAACTGCTCAGGGCATCATGGCAAACACTTCCCCTCTCAGTTCAGTGTGCTTTCTTTCTTTTTATAAATTGTCCTTTGCAATGTCACTTTCCTCCTCTGAAGTAGTCTTTTTATATTCTAGCATTAAACGTTAAAAAAAAACACCATAAGTTACAACCGTACTGTTTTTCGATCAAAGTAAATATATTTTGCCCACCTGGTGTGGCTCAGTGGTTGAGCTTTGGCCTATGAACCAGAAGATCACTGTTTGATTCCCAGTCAGGGCACATGCCTGGGTTTCAGGCTCAATCCTCTGTACGGACGTACAGGAGGCAGCTGATTGATGATTCTCATCATTGATTTTGTTTCTCTCTCCCTCTCACTTCCTCTGTCTGAAATAAATAAAAACATTTTTTAAAAAGTAAATATATTTTATTGAATGCATTTATTTACAAAATAATGTGTTCCCTGTACACACATGTGGTGACAGACACAGTGGTAAGCACCAGGCATTAAAAATCATATAAGTCAGGCTCTTGTCTTTAAGCTTATAATCTAGTTGTATGAATTTCCTGAGGAGTCATTGCATCCCCATTAACAACCTGTTTTGCCTAATTTCTAAGACTCTCCTTCTTTTCACTAACATCCACAATGAGGTAGTTACTTCTCAAAGTTGGGCTGTTTTGTCCAAATAGACATGAAAACCTCAAGCAACCCAATTCTGTTCAGGTTGGAAATTTTGGTCATGCTACCTAGAAGAAACAGAGTAAAATGCATGGGAAGGTCCTTGAGTGTGTTCATTTTATTTTAAAAGTTTTATTTTTGTCCCCCTTAAGTTATTAAGGTGAACATACCAGTTACCACTTTTCATCCTAAAATTTTCATGCTGGAGACATAGCTTGGGTTTCTTGAAGCCATGTCTGTCCACTGAGTTTGAGAAGTGCTGTATGAAGATGTAGTCACAGGTATGGCATGAGATGCTGTATATGCACATGCGAATATCCATCAACAAGAATTCAATAAAATGTTATGTATGGATATATGAATATATAGTTACAGGCATAAAATTAAGTGCTGCATGTGTATGAGAATATTCACAGATGTGAAATGTGGTATATGAATATATTAATATGAGTTCACAAATAGAAAAGGCTTTTATTCCTCATTCCTCTTAGAAAGTTAGAATTCATTTTAGCCTGTTAAAGTTTCTGGGAAGTCTTGTTGAGCTCATTTTAGCCAGAAATTCACCAAATATTCATCAATATTTGGCAAAATCCTATCTAATAAAAGATTAATATGCAAATTAACCATCACTCCACGACAAATATGGCAGCGCCCATAGCAGCTAGGGCAGGACGCTGGCAGCGTCACCCCGGCAACATGAGCCCAGCAGACATTGCGTGGTGACCTGGATCAGGCAAGCGCCCAGCAGGGCCTGCTGGCGGGTCGCCACCGGGACCCCTGAGCAGGCAAGCACAGCCCACAGACAGTGCCCAGCAGGGCAAGCACAGCCTGCAGGCAGCGCCCAGCAGGGCCTGCTTGCCCATTGCCATGGTTTGGAGCAGACAGGCCCCGCAGAGAGCAGAGAACCACGGGGAGCATGCCTAAGCTGTCAGTAGGACATCCCCTGAGGGCTCCCGGATTGGAGAGGGTGCAGGTCGGGCTGAGGGACTCCCACCCCCCGTGCCACGAATTTCATGCACCGGGCCTCTAGTAGTTTCATAATACCTGTCTTGAGAATCACTCTGTTAGGCTAATAATTTCAATTACAGATTGAATGAGAAGTCAGTCATGACTCTCAAGATATTTATAAGCTATTAAATGCCTTGGACATAATGCTAAGATAAATGAAAGAGCCAGGATGCTGGTATATCCATAATTATCTGTATATCTATCTATATCTATATATCTATATCTATATCTCTATACTTATGTCTATATAGGTATAGATATACTAAGTATATAAATATTAATATATAGGTGGATTTATTTAGCTAGGATGTTTAGTTTAACAGACTAGACTAGAGCCTTGTGCCATAGAGAAGGGAGTCAGCAACTGTCTGACTAGGTATGTGAATTAGAGTTGCTACCCTCATTTGTTCAGTTAAAAAAAAAAAAGCAAAGCAAAAAACAGAAAGGAAGGACATGTTGGCTATACAGAAGATTCTTCTAGCACCTTCCCAATACATTTCTTAAAAATAGAACCACAGAGAAACTTAAAAGAGGTATAAGGGCTCATTTCTTCTTCCGTAGGATCCAAAGAACAGTGGTCAGACCTTTGCAATAATGTTCATCCTCAGAACACGCCCGAGCCTGCTCTATTGTGGTATTCTTTTATCTATCACAGGTGATCATTTGGAAATTGACTAAAGGGAAAAGATATAAAAAGGGTCCGAATTCAGAGAAAAATTTGACACATAAATTTCTCTTTGATCTTTTAATAGTCATTGTAAAAGATTCATTTTTAACTTTTTTATGGTAATGCAATAAACATACAAAATTAAGAACAATAGTATAATGGACTCATGTGCCTATGACACAGCTTCCACAATTGTCAACATTTTACCAACCTTCTCTCATATTAACCCCATCTACATTCTTCTTATAATTATGAAATCATTAGTAGTAGTACAATTATTATTTTCCTAGAGCAATTTAATGCAGATCCGTGACAGCATATATTTTGATTGATTGATTTCAGAGAGAGAAAAGGAGAGGGAGAGAGATAGAAACATCAATGATGTGAGAGAATCATTATCAGCTGCCTCCTGCACACCCTGCACTGGGTATTGAACATGAAACCTGGGCATGTGCCCTGACCAGGAATCAAACCCTGACCTCCTGGTTCATCTCCTGGGTCAATGCTCAACCACTGAGCCACACCAGCTGGGCCATATTTTTCAATCTTTAAACAGTTTAGAGTCCATCTCTAACAGATAAGTACTTGAAAATTTTTTTTAATCATCATCACACCCTGCAAGATTAACAAAAATTCTGCATATGCTCTTATACCCTATCTATATTCAAAATTCCCCAAATGTCTCAAAGTGTTTTCATTTTTGGTTGGTTTGAAGCAGAACCAAATGAATTATACACATTGCCTTTAACTAGGAGGTTATTTGTTCTATAGAATGCCCTATTTTCTGCATTTCCCTGATAATTAGTGATATCGAGTGCCTTTTCATGTACCTATTAGCCATGTATCTGTATGTATTCTTTCAAAAGGGTGTATTTAGTTCCTCTGCCTATTTTTGTAAAACAGGTTGTTTGGTTTTGTGCTATGCTTTGCCCATTTTTTAAAAATTGTTTTTTAATTGAGTATTTTGAGTGTTAATATTTTTTGCATATCTAGGTACTAGTACATGTCTTTTATAGGTATTTGTGATTTGAAAATATATTCTTCAAGCTTGTGACTTGTCTTTTTATTCTCTTAGCAGTATCTTTCACAGAGCAGAAATCAGTTAATTTTGTTGAAATCTCATTTATTGATTATTTTTTAATGGATCATGCTTTTGTTTCATATCTAAGAAATCTTTGCCTATCCCAAATATTACAAATATTTTTCTATACTCTCTGTTAAAAAATTTTTACTCTTCACCTTTATATTTACATTTGTGATTCATTTTGAATGATTTTTCATATATGATGTAGAGTGCAAATTGATATTTTTTGCATACAGATATTTTCTTATTTTACTATCATTTGTTGTAAAGACTATTCTTTCTCCACTGAGTTGCCTTTGTACCTTTGTTGAAAATCACATGACCATATGTGTGTTTTTCTATGTCTAGACCCTATATTATTCAGTGGATTTATGTATCTTTTCTCTAATATCATGCCATCTTTATTATTGTAGCATTCTATTAAGTTTGGAAATCAGGCATTAAAAATCTGTAAATTTTTTATTTTTCAAAATTACTTTGTCTATCCTAGCAAATTTACCTTTCCATGTAAATTTTGGAATAAGCTTGTCAATTTCTATAAAAATTTGTGCTGGGATTTTGCTTGAAATAGGATTGACTACTAGTATAGCTCACTTTGGAGAATAAACATCATAAGACTACCGAGTCTTTCAATGTGTAGACGAGCTATGTCTTTCCAGTTGTTTTGGTCTTCTTTGATTTCTTTCATCAGTGTTTCATAGTTTTCAGCTTACAGGTTTTTCAAATATTTCAGTAGAGTTATACCTACTATTTGTTGTTTCTTTGCTTCTATTTTAAATGATACTTTTTCATTTTGATTTCCAACTGTTCATTGCTAGTATATAGAAATATGATTGACTTTTTCCATATTGATCTTATATTCTTTCACCTATGACTCTGACTTATTAATCTTACTTATTTTTCCTGTAGCTACTCAAAGATGTTCCATGTAGACAAATAATGTCATATGTGCACAGAGACAGTTATGATATTTCTTTCTTTCTATTGAACAAGTTTTATTTCTTTTCTGGCTTTATTGCACTGACTGGTATCTCCAGGGAGATATTTAGTAGGAGAGCTTGAGCAGACAGCCTTGTCATATTCTCAATCATAGAGAGAAAGAACTTGGAATTATTATTATGTCTATGTTAGCTATTAGATTTTTTTTGATGACCTTTATTCAGTTAAGGACATTTCTTATTTTTCCTAACTTATTGAGATCTAGTTATTTATTTATATATGTATTTCTCATGGAAGGATACAAAAGTTTGTCAAACATTTTTTTAAAATCTTTTTCTTAATCATATGGTTTTCTTACACTAGCCTTGACATAGTGTATTACATTGGTTTTTAAATGTTGAACTCTCTTGCATTCCTGGAGTTGTCATATATTGCTGTATTCAGATTGCTAATATTATGTTGTGGCATTTTTGCTCTGTGTTAACATGGTCTATTGATGTGTAATATGTTCTTTTCTTGTAGTATTGTTGTCTTGTTAAGGTATCAAGATAATCTGGCCTTCTAAAAAGACACACGAAATCTTCTCTCCTCTCTTATATTCTAGAAGATTTTGTGTAGAATGTATTATTTCTTCCTTAAATCTGCAGTAGAATTCCCCAGTGGAGACTTCTGGGCTAGGAGATTTCTTTGTGGAAAAAATTTTAACTACAAATTTAAGATCCTTAATCGATATAAGACTATTGAGGTTAATCTAGTTCTTCTTGGGTAAGCTTTGGTAGATTGTGTCCCTCAAGGAACTGGTGCAGTTCATCTGAGTTGTCAAATTTATAGACATACTGGTTTTTGTTGTTTAGTCCCTCTTATCATTTTCCTATCTATGAGCAATAGTTTGAGTCATTTCTCTTTTATACTTGGTAATAGAAAAAACAGACTAGAAGTTTATTGGTTTTGTTGACCATTTTAAAGAACCAACTTTACTTTTATTGATTTCTCTATTGATTTTTATTCTCAAGTTTATTGTTTTTCTCTTAGCTTTATTACTTCTTTTGTTATCCTTGTTTGAATTTTCCTCTTTTTCTAGTTTTTTTTTTAATGGTGAAAACTTATATTGTTGATTTGCAACATTTTTTTCTTTTATAATAGAAGAATTTAATACTAGAAATCTTCCTTGAAGCACTCTTTAACTGCATCTCATAAATTTTGATCTGAATTGTGTTTTATTTTTTTAATAAATAATATTTTCAAAATATTTTTTCATTTTTCTCACAACTTTTTCTTTGACTTTAGGGTTATTTAGAAGCATGTTGTTCAATTGCAAACTATTTGGGGAGTTTCCAGAAATCTTTCTGTCATTGATTTTGGGTTTAATTTCATTATTGTTTGGGAACATTCTTTGTATAATTTTATTTTTTTTAATTTGCAAAGATTTGCTTTAGGACCTATAACAAGATCTAATTTGATGAATGTTTTACATGCACTTGAAAAAAATGTATATTGTGCTGTTGTTGATTAGAGTGTTCTATACATATCAATTAAGCAAACTTGTTTCTATATCCTTAACAGTTTTCTACTTGTTCTGTTTATTCTATTGATGACCAAAAATAGACTGTTGCAGTTTTCAACTATAATCTATATATGGTGTGGGGTACAATTGTTGATTTGCCTATTTTTTTCTTTAAGTGTGTATTAGTTTTTGCTTCATTATTTAGATATTTGGTTGTTAGGTACATACATATTTAGTATTGTTAAGACTTTTTGGTGAATTGACTCCTTATTGTTTTGTGACATCCCTCTTTATACTTGTAATATTCTTTGTTCTGAAGTGTACTTTGTCTGATATTAATACAGGGATAGGCAAAATAGGCTTATAGTTGTTTGTATGGAAAAAATACAATAATTACTAAATAGTAATATAAGAATAAACTGTGTTTTGTGTACGCACAACTGTAAACCTATTGTTGATCACCCAAGCTTCCTTTTGAATTATATTTTTTATGGTATATTTTCTTTCAGTCTTTTTACCTTGAGCTTATCTCTGTGTTCATAATTATAGGGTTCCTCATAGGCAGGATAGAGTTGGAGCAGACTTTGTCTTATCCAGGATATCAATCTCTATCTTATAATTGGCATGTTTAGGCCATATATTTTAAAATAGTCATTGCTATGTTTGGCTTAAAATCAACAATTTTTTTGGTTGTTTTCTGTTGCTTCTTTGTTTATTTTTTCCCTCTTTTTCTACTACCCTCTTGTATATTGAGTGTCTTGCAATTCAATTTTTTTTTCTGCTACAGGCATATTTTTTATACTTTTTAAAAAAGATTTTGTAAATGGTTATAATAAGGTTTACAACTTACATCTTTAATTTTTCATGGTTTACTTTAAAATAATATTGTATTATTTCATGTGTAGTTTGCATATCTTATGATTATATGCTCCCAATTCCTCTCTTCCATTTTAGGCCAATCAGTATTTCTTCTGTATGTTTTCTGGCCCAGTCTCTCTTTACTCAACTCTGGGATTCCAAATACATGTTTGACTGCTTGATACTGTGTCATTGCTTATTGGAGTTTTGTTCATTTTCATTTCAATCTTTTTTTTTCTATTTTTCTGTTCAGTTTGGATGGTAGCTATTGAGTTGGCTTCAAGTTTATTGGTCATTTCTTCTAGTGTATATAATCTGCTTTTAATACCATTCAATGAATTTTAGATTTCAGATATTTTATACTTTCTCTTTTTAGGATTTGCATTTGCTTTTTTTAAATTTAGTTTTCATATTTCTGCTGAAATTACTATGTCTGTTCAATATATACATGGTTTTGGCTTATTAGGCTTATTAATAACACACACACATAAATAAATCTCATCTAATAATTCTAATATCCAAAGTGGTTAATATATAAGAAATTTGTACAACTCAACAATAAAATAACAACCCAATTCAAAATATCATCTATTAACCACTTATAGAATATATCATCGGGTCATATATTGGTCTGTTTTTCATGACATTTTTATTCTGACTCACATTTTACTATTTCTTCACACAGATAGTAATTTTTGTATATTTTTTGTTGTGAGTGGTACAGTATAGATGCCCTGAATTTTATCTTCCTCTGAAGAATATTAAGTTTCATTGTACCATGCATTTAAATTACCAGTCAATTTTCTTGCTCATTTGGTGGCTTGGTTTTAGGCTTTAGTAGATGAGTGCGTCATTTTTGCCCCTAGACCAGAGATATAGTATTTATACCTAAAAAATGTTTACCCTAATTATGTATAGAATTTCTAGGCACTAGTTGGAAGGAGTATACAGGTGTCAACCTAGGTTAATTTAACATTCAGAATTTCAAAAATAAAGTGTAGTTGACATACAATATAGTTTCAGGGTCACTAAATAGAAGTATTTATATTCTTTATTATGTGATCACCACAATAAGTCTAGTAACCATCTGTCACCATACAAAGTTAATATGATAACATTGACTATTTTCCTGTGATTTGCATCACATATCCATGACTTACTGTTATTTTTATAACTGAGGTTTTGTACCTTTTAATTTCCTTCACTTGTTTTCACCCATCTTCCCACTTCCCTCCCCTCTGATATCCATCAGTTAGTTCTCTGTATCTATGAGTCTGTTTTCTTTTTACATGTTCTATATATAAATGAAATCATACACTATTTGCCTTTCTCTGTCTGATTTCTTTCACTTAGCATAATACCCTCCAGGTCCATCCATGTTGTCTCAAATGGCAAGATTTTATTCTGTTTATGGCTAAGCAATATTCCATTATATCTGTACCACATGTTCTTTACCCATTCATCTACCGATGGACACCTAGGTTACTTCCATGGCTCGACTATTGGACATAATGCTGCAATGAACATAGGGGTGCATATATCTTTTCAAATTAGTGATTTGTATTCTTTTGATAAATATCCAGAGGTGGAATTGCTTGGTTGTATGGTAATTCCAATTTTATTGTTTTGAGGAATCTTATACTGTTTTTCATAGTGGCTGAACCAATTTGTAATCCCAACAAGAGTTCCCATTTCTCCACATCCTCCTGAACACTTGTTATTTGTTGACTTATTTTATAATAGCCGTTCTGAACAATGTGAGATGATATTTTGCATTGGGTTGTTATTTTGTTGTTGAGTTGTACAAGTTTTTTATATATTAACCACTTTGGATATTAACCACTTATAGAGTATATCATTTGCAAATATCTTTTTTCATTAGGAGGTTTTCTTTTCATTTTTGTTGATGTTTTTCTTCACTATGCAAAGGCTTTTTAGCTTGTTGTAGTCCCATTAGTTTATTTTGCTTTTGTTGCCCTTGCCTGAGGAGACATATTCAGAACAATATTGCTAAGAAATATCAGAAAGTTTATTGCCTTTGTTTTCTTCGAGAAGTTTAGTGATTTAAGGCCTTACATTTAAGTCTTGCATCCATTTGAGTTTATATCTGTATATGATGTAAGAAAGTAGTCCATTTCATTTTTTTTTGGGGGGGGGTATGTCTATCCAATTTTCCCAGCACCAGCTTTGTTCTTCTTTTGCAAGATTGCTTTGGCAATTGGGACTTTTGTGGTTCTATGTAAGTTTTAGGATTATTTGTTCTAGTTCTGTGAAAAAATGCCATTGGCATTTTGATAGTGATTGCGTTGAATCTGTAGGTCTATTTGAGTAATATGGGCACTTTAAAAATTTAATTCTTCCAATCCATAAGGATGGCATTTATTCCTGGGTATTTTATTCTTTTTGATGTAATTGTAGATGAGGTTATTGATATCTTGACCTAATACTTTATTATTAATATATAGAAATGCCATAATTTATTTCTGTATATTAATTTTGGATCCTACAACTTTAGTCAGTTCTAATAGTATTTTAGTGGAGTCTGTGGGGTTTTCTATAGTATGTCTCTAAAACAGTGGTTCTCAACCTTCCTAATGCTGCAACCCTTTAATACAGTTCCTCATGTTGTGGTGACCCCCAGCCATAAAATTATTTTCGTTGCTACTTCATAACTGTAATTTTGCTACTGTTATGAATCGTAATGTAAATATCTGATATACAGGATGTATTTTCATTGTTACAAATTGAACATAAAGCATAGTGATTAATCACAAAAACAATATGTAATTATATATGTGTTTTCCGATGGTCTTAGGTGACCCCTGTGAAAGGGTCGTTCGACCCCCAAAGGGGTCGCGACCCGCAGGTTGAGAACCGCTGCTCTAAAATCAATAAAAGTTTATTTTTTTTTAAAATATCACTGAGATTTAGTTTTACAAATAATGTATGTCTATGGTCTAAAGAATTCCATGGATTTTGGTTCTTATTAAAATGTAATTCCTAGTCATTGAAGAAAATTTAATAGAAAAATGTACAAAGCAAAAAGTAAAAATCACATGCAATCTCAGGATCGAGGCAGAGAGTTTGCATGCTTATGCTCTAAAGCCAGGGGCCTGTGTTTGAAGCCCAGCTCCCGGTCTCATTAGCTTAATAACTTCGTGCAAGTTATCTAGTGTCCTCATCTGTAAAATGGGTGATAAGTAGAAGTATTTAAATGGCACTGTATTTCCTTTTAGTCTTTTCTTTTTCTATGCAAAACTGGCCTCAGGCTTAGCCTAATTGTTTTCTCCCCCTTAGCATAGTAGGTTGGATAAAATATTTTCTTTTCATGTAATGAAAGATGTGCAACCTTTTAGAAAGCAATTATTGATGGTCAGAATCTGACTTGTCCAGGACATTTAAATACAATTTTTAAAAATATGTTTTTATTGATTGTAGAAAGGGAGGAAGGGAGAAGGAGAGAGAGAGAAGCATCAATGTGAGAGAGAAACATCGATGGGCTGCGTCCTGCAGGACCCCTACTGGGGATCAAGCTCAGAACCTAGGCATGTGACCTGAACTGGTGACCTTTGGTGCATGGGTTGACACTCGTCCAATTGAGCCACACAGGCCAGGGCTAAAATAAGATCTGTAATTCCACAGTGAATTCTTTATATGTTGAAGTCTATTCAGGCCTTCTGATGGTTTGTTACAATGCTGTTCTATTTTGCTGAATAAACCTAACAATTCACATGGGGATTGTGGAAGATAGTGTAACACTAGAAAGTGGGAGATTGTGACTAAGTCCAAGGCTATGTCAGTTTTCCCCCTTCAATCCAGGAACAAATTCTCTGGTCTCAGTTTATCAGTGAATTGTTGCATTACTGCTGCCCAAACACTTTTCCACATGGAATTTTATTGTTTAATGGATACGATGCCAGGCTGTAAAGTCTGACAGCTTAAATGCAGACCGTGGTTCTGATATCTATCACCTGTGCTAGCTCAAATCAGGATGGGACCAAATAACTCACGTTCTCTAAGCCTCAGGTGTTTCTTCTATAATTTAGGAATAATGCTATCTACCCTCTAGAGTTGTGAAATGAGTCAAGTTTTAGGTAAAAGACCTCATACAATGACTGCGTGTGGTAAGTGCTCAGGTAAATGACGGTGATGATGCCGATGATGATGGTGGTGGTGATGATGATGACGGTGATTAGTTATAGCGTAATGGCTAAAAATAAAACCTTAGGATGAAATATGCCTGGGTTTGTAGAGTTTTGATACTTGACGGGTGTTAGGATTTGGAAAACTTGTTCAACTTCTCAAAGCTTGAATGTTTTCATCTGTACAAGGAAGATGATAATTCTCTGAGTTGGTGCGAAGATGAAAGGGGAGCTGCTTAGAAAAGTGCTTGGCGCTGAGTAAACACTCCATAAATGTTAGCTCTTCTTCTCATTATTTATAAGGAAAGATACTAATAGTTCCAGTGAAACTATTTAACAAATTCCTTACTTTTCTTAAGGGCTTAGAAGAAAATGGCTCATGTCATAATTAAGAGGATTTATTGAAAACCCTAGTACAAAAAAAACCCAACAACTTTGAAAAGCTAAAATAATAGCCAAGTTTTGAAAATATCTTTTGTTGTCAGCTCTTTGGAGATTTTCTGAGATGAGAAAGAAAACTGGGTCCCTCTTGCTTTTCATTCTATGGGGCTTCCCTCCCGCCCCCCCTCCCCCGCGCCCCATATTTCAAACACAAAAATAACATTTGTTGCCACCTGCCTTGGGCTAATATGCCAAAGAACTTCCTGCCCAAGTTGTTTTCAAGCTCTGGGTCCACACCATCAATCTCAGCAAATCCTTGGTGGGGCTGAGGATGAGTGGAAGTCATTATTATGGCTCATTTCCACTCTCTGTCTGCAGTATAATAAATTCCACCGCGGGACACTGGGCCCCGCAGACAAAGCCTCGTTTGAGCTTTTTGTGTCGTCTCCCCATCAGCAAGGCACAAATGGAGCCACACATGGAACGCCGTAATGTGTCCATTGTATACATTTTTGAATAAGTATAACAAAGAAAACATGCTCATCCCATTTAATCTCAGCTCTTAACTGTGAAAACATGGCACATTTCCCACGCTGGAGAAGTGGGGCAGGAGAGGCCGCACCCGCCTGCTTCCTGGCAGTGCTGCCACGGTGTACCCAGTAGGCACAGTGCCGCTGGCTTCTAGGGCTCAGCTCCCGAAAGCCTACGTTTTCCTACTGCACTTTGATCGGTAATGTGGTGGCCTGGCCAACATAAGGAATCTAGGAGCGCATCACCTTAGTACCCTTTCATTACCAATAACAGAAGGCTCGCCTCAAGCAAGTGTGAGCAATAAAGAGAAAAGGCAAAATGCAGGTCTCAGGGAAGGCTTAGGCTCGTGTCCCAAGGTTAGGACCAAGACGGGGTGTGTGTGTTGGTGGGGGAGGGGAAGGCTTTCTACTTGCACTTTTCAGCAGCATTTCCATGCATGAGCACAGAAAAGCTTGCAGTGGTTTGAAAGGCTGAAAGTGTCCTGGATTGTATATGCTGGCAGTAGGAGAAAGAGTTCTGGGTTTCAGTCTGATTGGAGTAACAGGTCCAATGCCCATCTCTGAAACCGTTGCTTTCTTTGGTGGAAGGAATCAGGCCGATCACTTAAGCCCAGGTGACATGCCTGTGCAGGGCCAGGCCTTTACAAGCACCTGGGCTGCCTGGAGGAAGGGTGGATTCCTGAACAAAGAGTAGGTTATTGGGAGCAAGAGAAGGGAGATGGGTTATCAAAGGGAACCGATGTAGAGGGCAGGGCCCTCTTTTTTCTGAACTCAACCAGCAGCAGAGAGGTTTAGATCTTGAAGAGTTGCCAGGGTAAACGGTTCTGGGCTGCTTCAACCTTGGACTATATTCTGTACAGTTTATTTGCCAGGGAGCTTCTGCTTCTCTGAATTATAATTTTATCTTCCACTCATTTCCCACTGTTATTCAAGAAGCTTACGTTCTGAGCTGATATATATAAAAGGCCTGTGCCTTGCTCTCAGAAGCCTAGTAGGAGACAACATTACTCAAATTTAAAAACGAAATAGCTCTCTGTCTGGTTATCTAGAGAAGGGTGGGGGGAGGGGCAGGGAGAAAGAGAGGGAGGGAATGAGGGAGGAAGAGGAGAGAAGACACCAGCTAGCTTACTCACTGTATTGTTTTGTTGAGTAAACAGCCTCTACCACCACCAACCTTAGAACAAGCTGTATCAAGCGGGAACAGCAGCTTAGTGTCCCATCAACTGAAATGTGAAGCATCTGCCCTCTTGACTTCTGTGTTGAGCTCAAGACTTGTTTTCTTTGTTCTGTTCACGGTCTCTTAGTGTGTGACCTGTGCCTCCTCGCTGACATCCAGAGGGGCCGCTGTTGAGCCTCGTGTTTACTGCTTTAGAGGATAACTTGCAGGTGCTCCCCTGAGGGGCTATGGGGAACTTCCTACAGGTTTCATAGCTCACAGTGCTCAGACCATTCCACGTGAGGCCTGGAGTGTGGGTGACTGTCCTCCTGTCCTTAGCCAGTACATAGTACCGGGGCGGGAACGGCTAGCAGCATTTTATCCGCACGCCTTTAGAAGTGAATGTGTTCTAAGTGGGTGACCTAGGTACTTGCAACATGCCACACTCTTCCTTACGAGAGAGTGTGCTTCATGGAGAGAGGAACATTCATCAAGCCTTTTAGAATCGAATTGGGACTCTCAGTGGGTTCGGGAAGAGGTGGTCTTGGCACCGGCAGCATGAGAATTACCTGGGAGCAGATGAGAAAGGAAGACTCACTGGCCCCCTCTAGACCCACTGAACAGAAGTGCATGCCAACAAGACCCGCGGGTCATTTCTAAGCGTGTTAGGTCTGAGGAACACTCCCTGGACCAGTAGGTCTCCACCTTGGCGGCACATTGGAATCAATGACAAAGCGCTAACTGCAGAAGCCTTGGCCCTATATCCAGGGATTCTAATGATGGGTTTTAGGTGTGGCCCAAGCACACAGGTGAATAAAAGAAAAGAAAAAGCTCCCCAGGTGATTCCAATGAGCAGCCCAGGCTAAGAAATGGAGCTCAGTCTGGGTCTCAGCACGGAAGGAGAAGCAGCATGAAGCGTTCAGGAGCCCCAGGTAGGCCCGCATGCCTGGTCCTCAGAGAGGGAGGTGGTTTAGCTCGTGGACGGGTGACTGCATCAGGCGGGAAAGAGCCGGCTGGGCCACACAGGGCCTGGTGTGCTGCCCTCAGGTGCAGCCCCGGGTAGATGCGAAGGAGGTCGTGGAAGTGCATGAGGAGGGAGCTAGAGTGATCAGCCTTGCACTTGGGAAGGCCTAGACCACCTCAGGAAGAGAGATTGGGCTATGGCATGGAAACTGGTTGGAAGATATGCCAGACATGATGCAGGTTGGCACGGCCAGCTACACTATTTGCGGGCCCGGCGCAAAATGCACATGTGGGCTGCTAATGTAAAAAGCAGGGAAAAGTGTCAGTAACGGTTCTGATAGGTCAGTGGTTCTCAACCTTGGCTGCACATTAGAGTCACCTGGGAATCTTTTTTAAAAATTAAAAAAATATATATTTTATTGATTTTTTACAGAGAGGAAGGGAGAGGGATAGAGAGTTAGAAACATCGATGAGGGAGAAATATCGACCAGCTGCCTCCTGCACACCCCCTACTGGGGATATGCCCACAACCAAGGTACATGCCCTTGACTGGAATCGAACTTGGGACCCTTCAGTCCGCAGGCCAACGCTCTATCCACTGAGCCAAACCGGTTAGGGCACCTGGGAATCTTTTTAAAATCCTGATTTCTGGGCCTCATCCTCTGGAAATTGTTTCTTTGTTATGGGGTGAGGCCACAACATTAGTAACAAAGAAACAAAATTTCTGGAGGATGAGGCCCAGAAATCAGGATTTTAAAAAAGATTCCCAGGTGATTCTAATGTGCAGCCAAGGTTGAGAACCACTGTGATAGGTAAAATACGCTTTTCCTTTCTGTGGCCTCTCTTGACCCGTCGTGATGTATAAATCTATGTCTGTATACTTTGGCTATTTACACTGAGCTCTCTGCTGCAGGGACACTCACAGGCTCCCCTGGGTCCTGCCCCCATTACCCAGTGGGGTGTGCAGCCCAGTGGTGGCTGGGTTCTCCCTTCTACCATGGTACTGGGGTGCCATGTCCTGCTTGGAGGGGTGGACTCAGTCTCCCCTTCCCACAGGCGCACACCCCAGCTCATGGTGGACAGCCACTCGACAAAGATTTTCCATCTCAGCACCAGGACACACTCGGAACCTGCTGGGTCACAGGCGGAATGTGCTGGGGTGCCGCCAGCTGCTGTTACCTGAACCCCGATGTTTTTTGTGAGTTCACCTGCCTAGGCGCACTGGCCCAAAGAAGTGCCCCAACAGGAGTTCGCAGAATAGAGAGGAAAATAGTTTAATTTTGAATTGGCCAATACGGAGACGGGAGCGTATGCTCTAAAGACCGGACTCCCGATGTGTGTGGGTTACAGAGTGTAGAGGGCAGAATCACAAGGCATCGTGGGTTAGGGGTTCGGGTCGTGCTGGGAGCAGATTGGTCGGAGGTGAGGTGAGGGTGATGAAACATTTCTTAGGGTCTTGAGGACAGTTCTGAGGTCTGTCCCCATGTCCCTCTGTCTGATCCCAGGGGAAAGTAGCCAGGGGTCATTCCACCTTAGGACTCAGTAGCTGAAACATAACATAGGTCAGGGTGTCATCTTTATTGTGCCGTAGGTCCTAGCCTGTGACCATTAGCTGGGTCTGGGCTACTGTCTTCTGCCTTGGGGGTTGTTGGTTATACAAGGGCTGGGTCTCTGAGGGATATCTAGATATAGATAGGTGTAGACGGAGAGAGAGAGAGAGAGAGAGAGAGAGAGAGAGAGAGAGAGAGAGAGACATAGATATATAGACATAGATAGATATATAGACATACAGATATACTAGTAGAGATATAGATATAGATTAGTATAGGTATAGATATAGATTAGATATAGATATAGATATAGTATAGGTATAGATATAGATTAGATATAGATATAGATATAGATATAGATATAGATATAGATATAGATATAGATATATAAAGTGTGAGGTGATTTCTAGAGCTAGGGTTTAAAACTAAATTTAATCAAAGTCATAGGAACCTCGGATTCACTGCTGCCATGCCTCAGCCCATCCCATGCCTGCAGCCAGGCCCCTGCCAGGGCTGGAGGGTCATGGGTTTGTTGGGCTGGGGCAGGAGCCATGCAGTTCAGAACCTCTTCCCTCCACCTCCCCCCACACATACTCTATTGTCCCTTGGACTTCACTTAAAACACAAAATCAAAGATAAAATTTAAAATTTCAAGCCGATCCATCTTGCAGAGCTGTAAACACCAAGTGACAAGCCTTTTGCGTGTAGGTCCTCTGTGACTGCATTAGTGCCTGGCCCACACAGCTGCCCTGAGGAAAGGGAGATGGAGGGATGGACAGGAGAGGGGTTGAGGAGACGGTCACATCAGCACATGGTAATGTCAAAGAGGAGTGTTGATAATGATTTCAAGCTCTCTGCTTGTGTCATCAATAGACGGTGGCACCACTAAGAGGTACAGCGAAAGGGGAAATGAGTATTGGGAGTGGGGGCAGGGGCTCGGTTTAGGTACCTGTGAATACTTCCTTTGTTCCAATACTTAATCATCCCCCTTTTCTCTGGTTTAATTGCACAGGCTGGCACTTTCTGAACAATGCGGAATAATAGAGGGGGCGTGAGCCTCCACTCTGACTCTCATTAACTCTGTCTCCTTCTGAAGCCTGATGCTAAACTGGGTTCAGAATCAAGAGCCCATGTCCTCTTCAGGACTGTTGTCAGGGTGGGATTTTTGTCCTTTAGGCCCCTACTGAACAGGTCCCAGCCAGGTATAGGGCGTCTTACATGAATCCATTTCCTGGGAGGACAGAAGAGTTGTCAAGTGGGGGTTCCCGTGTAGCCCCAGATTGAGGCGAGGACAAAGGGACACTAGGCAGCACAGGTTCTAAAGGGAACAGCCTTGTAGCGGCACCAATTTAGAGTTGGAAACCCTCCCTGCAACACCCCGTCTCCCCCACCCCCAAGCTTATTTGAGGTAGACAGCTGGCCCACCTATAGTCTGCCATGTGAAGACTGGGGAGGGGCCTAACCAAGAAGAGATGGGGGTTTATGGAAAGAGGTTCATCCCTCCAGGTGTGGTGTTTCTTGCTGGGAGCCTGATGGGCAGCGGAGGACGCTCCTAGAGGCTCTTTTCTATAAAGGAAAGAACTGATAAAATTCTTTCAGGAGCACTTGAAAGAAGGGAAACCAGGTCTGGTGGGACATCTGCCAGGCAGCAGTCTATTCCTGGCCGCTCTCGGCGGGACAGAGGGACCTGGAGGGAGAGGCCAGGGTTTGGAGAAGGGGCCGCGCGGAAGTGGCCTGTGGCTGGGCCAGCAAAGGTGCATGTTCTCAGGGTCAGGTGGACAAAAGGGAAGATGGCTGTCATCTTGCTTAACCTCGACAAGAGGGCGGCTCTCCAGGGGGTCCACACCGAGGGCAAGGGGCTATGGAGAGTGACTGCTGAGGGCGGGAGCTGCATGGGTCATGGAGGTGGGGCCGTGTGGGAGCTGCGTGGGTCATGGAGGTGGGGCCGTGTTGAGGAGTATTACATCCTCTGAAGAATCTGTGATAACCTCACAGGGAAACCTCAAGGATGCTGGGCCACATGCAGGGTACCACAAGCCAATCTGTGTTGTAAGGAACCAAGCCATGGCCAAGAATTCCACTGTGGCCCTCCCCCCCAACATAGAAAAAATAGCCAGAGAATCCCACTACCCTCCCTGAAAAGGTGGCCAAGAATCCCACTGCCTCCCCTTCCCCCCCCTCCACCCCCCCGAAAATGTGGCCAAGAATTCCACTGTGGCCTGGTACACAAAAAACCTGCCTCTCTGCTGCTCCACTTCCCAAACTACTGAAGAAGCGAGAACCCGGAAGCTAGAAGGAAGAACAGTGAGCACAGAGCTTTGAAGTGGATGTGAGATTAGAGTATTAAACTAGAACTGACTAGTTTTATTAACCTAAAGTTGTCAGAAAGTTAGGGAATCTTTACAGAGATACCATTTAGAGATGAGAAAGCAGGATTTCAACACAGGAGAGCAGAAAGCAGCGACTTGAAAGAAGGAGAATTGTTTCATGTTTCTATTTCTGTTGAGCTGAGACAGCTCAGTAAGCTTGTTCATTTTGAATTTCTAGGTCATTCCTCACTGGGGCCCGTTGTGTTACTATTGCAATATCCTGGTGAAGTCTATTTATTGCCTTTCATTTAAGATCTTTGCGCCAATATTCATAAAAAAGAGATTATCCCATATCTGTGCCTCAATATTCATAAAAAGATATTATTCCATAGCTTTTATATATATATAATCTTGGTTTTCAATCAGAGTCCTTCATAAAAGACATTTGAAATATTTTCTTCTTCCCCTGTGCACTGAAACAGTTTCAATACTTTAGAACTACATGCTAACGTGACTCACCTGTGAAAGACCTGGCCTGCCGACTTTCCTGTTGAGCAGGTGAGGCCCTGCTCTGCATCCCTTCACCGGGTTTGGTCTGAGCTGCTGTTCCCCCTCGCTCCCTCATGCCGGTCTATGGCATGGCTATAGCATTGTGCTAGGAGACACCCTCAATATTTAATTTCTAGTTTGAATTTAAACATCCCGTCACCAAATGTTCGCTCTTCACAACTTTGGAGCCTGGGTCAGTGTAGTGCATTTTGGGGCGCGTTGGGGGAGGACAGGCATCTCCCCACCTTCAAAGAGAATCAGATCCTCTTGGTGATGGTGAGGTACCCACCCCCTCCCCCTGGAATCTAGTAGCACATAGAACAGGACCAGTGCCAAGTGCAAATAAGCCCCCTATGGCTTACTCATTGCCCTTTATTTTACCTTGGGGTAAGATCTGGGAAGTTTATAAATGGTGAAAATCTCTAAAGGGCCAAAGATTTCAAAATGGTTTAAGATTCTGTCCTGCCCTGACAATATGTTCAAACCATAGCTATGTACCCAATCAGTGAAAAGCCAGCCAACCAAGTTCCCCAAATGTGTATCCTGGGGGTCCTCTGGGACTCTTGTCCCTGGGTCCCTCCCACCGCACGTGTTTTTCTGGGGAAGCATTAGGGGAGCAGCCTGGTCGCTTCCCTCATCCGGACCGCAAAGCCCCTCTCGGTAGATAGCACGAGGCAACCATTCTCTCTCGTCAGGGAGGCTGTCTTGAAATCCCATCATTTCCCCTGTAGTCTTTCTCAGTCTGCAGTGAACGGGGGAGGGAGGACTGGGTTATTTCAGTTCTGGCAATGGCCACATCACAATCGCTTCCCTCGTCCCTCCTCTCTCTCCCTGGAGGGCCTAATTTATTTCATGCATCTTGACCCATCCCTGCTTAGCAGTGACCGCTGAGGTGCTGCCTGGAAGCCTTTTCCTCTTGCTGGTTCTGGCCCCCGAGGCAAACCCTCCAGGCCACGGATCTTCCGGGCGGTGACGTCAGCCTGGCTGCTGGGCCCAGCTGGATGGAGGTGTGTTTTATGAAGTTCAACCCTGCACCCTGGGCCATAAATACACGTTGTGCACATAAATGTACAGCTAACATTGCCCAGACCCCTCCGAAGCACCATGTTAATAAGCAGACAGTAAGTCTTTAAAATATGGAAAAGCAGTTAATCTTTCCGCTGGCAAATCCTTTGTAGGGGGTTGTTTTCCTTTGCTCCAGTATCGCTGCAGGCAGGGCTTTTCATCTCCTAGGATTTAGGGAAATACAGAGAAGTTGGCTGTGGGGCTCCATTGACAACACTTGGGGAGCCTTCCGCCGAGAGGGTGCATGTGCTACAAGCGGTGCTGATCTCGCACTCCTGCGGCTCAGCATCTGTGTGGAGCAGCCTCCGCGGACCTGCCCTCCAGTACAGACAGAGGTCTGCTGCCCGTGGCGTGGACCCACAGCAGGCCTGGGTGCCGGGGGCTTGAGCTCTGCCCCTGTTACTCTAGGACAGTGGTTCTCAACCTTGGCTGCACATTAGAATCACCTGGGAATTACTAATGTTGTGGCCTCACCCCATAACAAAGAAACAGAATTTCCGGAGGATGAGGCCCAGAAATCAGGATTTTAAAATGATTCCCAGGTGATTCTAATGTGCAGCCAAGGTTGAGAACCACTGCCCTAGGAGTTACTCGGCCTCTCCTTTCCCATCTCTAAAATGGGCACAACCATGTCTTATTCATATAGCTTCTGTTAAGAGTACTTATCCTCTCTGAGTCCCAGTGTTCTCATTAGTAACATGAGAAAATTGATGCTTTTTGCCTTTAGCATAATGTTCCATTTCTAAATGTTCTAAGAACACATGAACACATCTATAATAATAGAAGTGTAATATGCTAATTAGAACTGACATCCTCCCCAACGAAGCCACGGCGGTGGGGGCCGAGCCCCTTGCCTGAATTTCGTGCATCGGGCCTCTAGTTCTCCTTAGAAAGAACCTCAGCGTTATAGATTCAGTCCAAGTGTCCCTTGACAATTATTCTGCCAGTCTTCTCTCCCCTCCACTGCCCTCCTCTCCTGCCCTCTCACCTACCCCACCCTTCGCCCTTGCTCTTCCACTGATGATGTTGTGGGAGGATCAGACTTGAGGGTGGGGATGGGGGCTCAGCGGGCAGAGTGCCTGGAGCCCACGCAGGCTGGCTTCACTGAAAGATGCTGGGGCGAGTTTGTAGCTGCCTCTCACCCTCCGAGCAGCCATGACTTTCATCCGTGTGTCTCAGGCAGAGAAGGGGAGTTGCTGGTGCTGGATTTAAGGATGACGAAGGTGAGACCTGTCAGTCTGGAGATGACATGGTCTGTGCTTTATAAATATTTAGTGTCACTCGGTCCTTCAATTCCTTCTTACCTTTTGGAAGATGCTTCATATGTTCCTTTATATATTTGTGTTCAACTCACTTAAGTCCTATTGTTCAGTCCATTTATTCTTTCTATGTGTAACATAGGTCTGTTTTCTATTCCCAAAACATCTGATCAGTCTTACCCATCCCATTTCTTTCTCTCCTTCTCTGGAACAGAATTACATGTGCTTCAATAGCCATCCCTTGTTATTTCTCAGCATCCTTTTTCTATTTACTGTGTGTTGGATATCCTTTCTCAATAGTAAGTAGAGATCTGCTTTACCCTTTACCTAGTGCTGAGTAGACCATAGAACCACATACTGTTGCTATGCAATCATCCCCCTATTGATGGACTTGCCTTTAGTTTTCGTATTTTTCCTCCTCTCAGGGAACAATGCTATCAAGACCATCTTTCCACATGGCTTTTTGGGTCATGAGAAGAGTTTCTCTTGCTGAGAAATAAAACTACAGAAAAAATAGGATCTAAATGATTTCCATTATAATAACACAAATGACTGTACAAAGTCACATTCCCACCAGTAGTGTCAAGTAATCACTTCTGCAGACTTTCTTCCATGTGATAATAGGCCAGACTTAAAATTTAGCCAATCAGCTTATGAAAAATGCATTTTATTTTATAATTCTCTAATTTTTAGTGATTGTGTGTGTGTGTGTATTTTCACAACCATTGTACTCCCCTCCAATTATTAGTTCGTTTTTTATATGTTCAGTAAAGCAGTAAAGTTTGGTCATTTTCTTCAAAAAGAGATGTCTTTTACTAGATTTGATTTTGGGCATTTCCTATTGATTATTGATGTTGTCATTGGTTCTTTATCTCATAAATATTTTTTCATTGGGCATTGCCAGTGTCAGGGAAAGGCTGTGGTTTATACTCTGATTATGTAACTGGTCAGCTTGCCGAGTTCTCTTATTAGTTCTAACCGTTGGTCAGTGAGTTCACAGGGGTTTTCTATGAACATGCTAATATCTGTTCTTTGGTTGATTTTGTAGGATTCTCTTGTGGGCAGATTTTCAATGAGCATTTCAGTTTTTTTAGGCCTATGGGTCTGCTTGTGTTTTTTATAGCTTGGCCAAATGTTGACAGTTTATATTTTACCCCCAAAGGTGTGTTTGCTCTAGTTTTCAAGTTGTTTGCAATAATATACAGAATAGTCACTTGTTTTAAATGTCTATCTTCCGAGTTTTAATATGATGTTGTGACTTCTTGATCAGGAACACCGAAAGTTGGTTTATGTTGATGTTCTTTTAAACCAGAGTCTAGTTCTTTGTTATTTTCACATTTTAATGTGCATTCTATTCTCCTGCTTTTATCTTTATAAATTTATTCTGTCTTTAATTCCGGAAGTATTTACTGAGAGTCTCCATGTCCCAGGCACAACTGTAGGTGCTGGGGATAATGGGTAACCACGGGCAGACAGCGGCAGCCTTCCACCTCCAGAAACCAGCCTGTTGTGAGGGGCCATCAGCAAGGAAGGAGCAGGCAGAGGGAAAGGAGGTTGAGAACTGACTCAGTGGTGTGGGAAGGGCTCCAGTCTTATTAGACCAGTGGGTCTCAACCCTTCTGGCCCTTTAAGTACAGATCCTCATGTTGTGACCCAACCATAAAATTATTTTTGTTGCTACTTCATAACTGTAAGGGTGCTACTGTTATGAATCGTAATGTAAATATCTGATATGCAGGATGGTCTTAGGCGACCCCTGTGAAAGGGTCGTTCGACTGCCAAAGGGGTTGCGACCCACAGGATGAGAACCGCTGTATTAGAAATGAGAGTAGAGAGAGGGAGATGGTGGATTATTCTTTTTAGGAGTTTTACTATAAAGGAGGACAGAGAAACAGGGCAGTAGCTAGAGGTAAGGTTAAGAGAAAGTTTTGTTTTTCCCGAGACGGGAGATACTGACAGCATGTTTATAACCTGACGGCATGGCTAGTAGACAAAGGGGACTATTTGTGCAATGATCACCTCTCTTCTATCGGTCCCATCCTTGCGGTATCCTGGGACCAGCCTTAGAGAAGGGCATCAATACTTAGCCCAGGGTAGAGGGAAGACCAGGTGGAGGGGCACAGGTGCAGCATGTTTTTATTGTGCCAGCTTCTCAATTAAAAAATGTAGTTCATTTATTTGCAAATCTCTTTTTCCCATAGAAGTACTTAAGATCATACTGCACAGATCTGAGTCTGGTTTATTCTCAAATTCTCAAGGATTAACTGAATGTTTTTTTAACCTTTAATTTCCACTGCTTATATATTTTTGCTATATATAATTTTACCATATCATAAAGAAGGATATGCAAGTGATGCTTTCTGCACTTTGGAATGTGTTGAGGTTGCCACCGTTTGAAAATAACTTAAGGGGCCAAATATAGGGTGATGGAAGATGATTTGACTTTAGGTGGTGGGCACACAATGCAATATACAGATCATGCATCATAGAAATGTACACTTGAAACCCAAATAATCTTAACCAATGTCACCCCAATAAATAAAAAGAACTTATATTCTACATTTAGATCTCAAGAGGTTTTGTTCCATATTTTAATAGATTATGCATTCATTGATCACTTTGGTATTTCTATCAGTTTGAACACTATGATCATAAAAGTTCATGTCATTCCTTGCTATACTATTTCACTATTTTAATATGAAAAATTATTCATAGTGTATAAACTATTTATTGCATTTTAATGATGTCTGAATATTTGCATAATAATATTAACTTGTTCCTCTCTTGTGTTGTTAGTATGTTTCTGGTAAAACTTTTCCTGTCATTTGACATCTCTCATCTGACATGTTTTCCACGTCATTCTGTTTTAGGAGTGTCTGTTGCAAACAGCATAATGCTGGGATTTTGTCAATGCAATTTAAGAGTTTCTGCCTTTTACTTTGTGAATCTAATCACCTCACATTTGTTGTGATTGTTAATAATTTTAGACTAATATTGTCAATTTTTTCTATATATGTGTATATTACTTAACATGCTATTTTTAGCTATTACCCCTAAATTCTAAAAAATAATTTTCTATCATTATCTACAGTTACCTAGAATCAATTTTCCCCTGGACCTGACATACATTTTACTTCCTGTTACTCTGTTTTCTTCATTTTATGTATTCCCATGGAGAAGTTGCTGTCATCCTCATCCCTCTTTAAGTAATTTGTTTCTAGAGAAGATATTAGGATTGGTCTATGATTTGAAGTTTCATTCATGCTAGAATGGGCCCTTTCTATAAAAAAATTTTTTTCATCAATTGGAAAACATTCTCTCCCTTTGGAACTTTTTTCATGTTTATATCTCTTTCTCCTTTATTGCACATCTGGTCGATTCATTTGGCTTACTTTTTAAGTCAACCATTTGTTCTTTAAAGAATTGTGTGATGTTGGTTTTGCATTATTCTGAGACTGTTAACTTTCCTCCAACATGGAAATCATTGGTCCTCTGATGGGAGTCATCTCAGGTAGGCTATTTTAATTCTGATAGCCACAATCCATCACAGAGGCCAGCTGCTAAAGCGATATCTTTGCATAGGTGAGAAGACACCTAGTGCTAAAAGGGGGATGTAAAGCAGATATTTTTAAGTTTTATTGAGATAGTTAGCAAAGTTTAGTTTTTTTCTCAAGCCAGGTGTAGTTGTGGAGAAGGGCAGAGAGTGGATGGTGGTTTAGGCATTGGGGGAACATAATTGAACAGTGACATGCCTTGTTCCCTGCTATGGGTGGGAAAAAATAAACAATTGTGTCATGTTCAATGTACAGGCACAGGGCATTTGTAGAAAGGAAGCTGATTGTGTTGTAATCTCAGGCATTCTTGGATATTACAATATATGAGATGGTAACAGGGGTCCATCTCCTTTTAATTTCCCACAAAACAGCAGATGCTTCTTCATGGGATGACTTTTGTAAAGCATGGTGATACACTCTAGAACAG
>NW_005871131.1:2347009-2389792 GCF_000147115.1 Myotis lucifugus
CGCTGCTCTAGAAAACAGAACCAATTTTCTGAGAGAAAGATGAATGAAAGTAAAATTTATGGAGGAATTGAACATTTTATTAGGTTATAGTCTCTTTCATCCTGCTAAATTGAATTGGATGAAATATCATGAAAAGTTAAGTGACCTGGATTCTAGGCCTGGGGTTAAATACTTACCTACTCTGTCGGCTCTGAAAGAATATGGGATTTGGATCTCTAATTTGTTCCTCCAAAGAATCAGTATTTCTTGTGAAGGGAGGGTTTTTACGGTGGTGTTGCTTTGTCATTCCGCTGTGTTGGGCAATGAAGAAGCAGGTGTCATTAAGCTGTTAGGCCCCAGCACAGTGTGGACTTGAGAAGGGTGGGACTTGTTAAAGGGCCAGCATTCATTTCCTCCAAACACCGTGTAGAGCGGTATCTCGAAGGGTTTAGGAAGTTCACTTCATCTTTTGTCATCCATGTGACACAGCTTCAGTCTGTCTCTGAGGAAAGGAGAGAAAAACAACTTAGGACAGTGGTTCTCAACCTGTGGGTTGCGACCCCTTTGGTGGTCGAACGACCCTTTCACAGGGGTCGCCTAAGACAATCCTGCATATCAGATATTTACATTATGATTCATAACAGTAGCAACATTACAGTTATGAAGTAGCAACGAAAATAATCTTATGGTTGGTTCACAACATGAGGAACTGTATTTAAAGGGCCAGAAGGTTGAGAACCACTGACTTAGAAGAAGATCAAATGCAACTTTTGATAACGTTTAGGAAGGAAAGCAGGCTTGGAAAAGCCTAACCTCTTAGACCTTGGAAATTGAGGTGAATTAGCCAAATCTGACCCTGATGATTTGTACACATAAAATTCAGTCTTCCCAAGGTGAGTCTTATGAGCTGTGTATGGCTATAGCAAAGGGCTCTTGTCTTCTTAGTGAAACTTGGTGTTTGAAAGTGAAGAGCCGATGGAAAAGGCAACTTGAGGAAACTTGTTTTCTAAAATATGGTAGTTACCCCCAGGGAAAAGTTCTCCTCGTGGCTCTTTACAGGAGGAAGGGTAAGTGACCCCACCATGTCTGTGCCTCTTGTTCCCCCAGGTCCTTTGTCATCCAGCAAATCCCAAGCAGCAACCTGTTCATGGTGGTGGTGGACAGCAGCTGCCTCTGCGAGTCCGTGGCCCCCATCACCATGGCGCCCATCGAAATCAGGTATATCCTTCCGTGTTAGGCCCAGCTGCTGCTGCTGACCCTGGTAATGGGATCAACTGCCGGGAAAGCTGGGGGAGGAGTAAATGATATCTTCCCACTGTTGGAGAGAAATTGTCAAGGGATTTTAGTGCCAATGCAGATTAGGGCGAAGTGCCATTTTGGAAATTTGCCTTAACTACAGTCAACATAACGAATCTCTTAAGTGTGAGCGTTTAAAGGCCCAGAAGATCAGAAGGCGTCCGGAATCTTGCCATGGCTTCCATCCTGAGGTCAGTCTGATAACCCGTCCTGTTCTCTTTCCCCCGCAGACTTGCCACGACAATTTCATTATAGCCAAAAACTTTACTCATGAGAAAACCATCCCTTTCAGGCGAATCAAAGAAGCGTCTACAGGAAGGCTGCTGGCTCCCTGCTCTCAGCCTCGGTGTCTTCGCAGTCTGGGCCAAGAGCCTGTTCTCATGCCCATGATATACTCACAAGCCTCCTTCCTATCTTTTCAGTCATGGAAGGGCTGTCATTTTATCACCTTCTGCTATTACACAAGAAGTGGCTCTGATCATCTTAGTTCACTTATTTCAAATTGTGGTGAGAATTATTCCCCCTGCTTACGTTTAGAAAGCCTTTTATTTACAAGAACTTTACGTGAAGCAAAAGTAGCAATGTTTATACCAGACAGAGGGTCCCAGTGTATGGAGGGGGGTGACAAGCCTCTAAACCCCTACCCATATGGAGGCATGACTATAAAGGTACTCCTTTTACACTGAAAGCCATGACCAGAGCAAAACTAAGCTTAGTGCTGAGAAAGGTGGGCTTCCAATTGATTTAGGCAAATTGTAAGAGAATACCTCCTGCAATACTGTGAGCAAAAACTTTAACAAAAAAAATTTTTTTAAAATTAAGTTCACACACCTCCTGAAAAAATGAAAAGTGTGCCTAACCAGTGGTCGGCAAACTCATTAGTCAAGAGAGCCAAATTTTTTAAACTTAAACTATATAGGTAGGTACATTGTTATTAACTTAATTAGGGTACTCCTAAGGCTTAGGAAGAGCCACACTCAAAGGGCCAAAGAGCCGCATGTGGCTCGCGAGCCGCAGTTTGCCAACCACGGGCCTAGACAAATTAGTATATGGAAACTGGGAAACTAGTTTTTTAAATGCCACCAGAGCCAGCTGAGTGTTAATCTCAACTTTAAATAGCAAGTGATTTTAATGTTATTAAACTATCTAAATCCTAGAAAAGATTTTAAAGTATAGTACCAATAAGAACTTGAGATTTATTGAGAATGTTTGCTTCTATATTCAAATGGGAGTTCAAGTTCAATAGCAACATATTATATACATATATATGCTGAAAAGCCTTTGATAAAATTCAATGATCACCCATGATAAAAGCTCTATGTAATATGTAAAATGCAAACACAAACAATAGTTCCCCAAACACTAAAATCACTTCAGTCAAAACCAGAACGTTATACTTAGACAACTAGAGTCATAAGAGTAAAATCTTCTAGAGTTAATAGAGAGTTAATAAGATAATTTGCTTTGGTTACTTAATACAAAATCTGTATTTTTTTCTGAGTTTCTGGATGTAGTAAGATGAGGTCAATGGTACAGAATAGAAACTCTTATGTATGACAAAGGTTCAATTCAAAAGGAAGAATATAAATTAGACTTAAGTAGTGAAATAACAGTCTCACAAGAAATCCTAGGGATTGTAGAGAACTTCCTATCTGAGACAAGAAAGCTATGGAAGAAAACCAGATTTATTTAACTAGTAAAAATAACTTTTCTATGGAAAAGGATTACTTAAAGTCAGTAGCCAATTTATAGAACTTGAAAAATGTACTTAGAAATCAAATTATAAAGAGCACTTTTAAATTGATAAGTCAAACAACTACATATAAAAATAAACCATGAACATGAAAGATACAAGTCACTGGGTGATCTGAATATACAGGTAACAATGAAATATCTAGCTATAGCCATGAAAGGCAAACACCTGTTAGGCCTGCAGTTCCAAGACTGGGCATCTCTACCACAGGCAGGGGCAAATATCACTGTCTGTTGAGGACCTACATTCAGCATTCTTTGTAGCAGTAAGAACAGATGAGAAAACGAGTGCCCATCAATAGGAAAATAGCTGAATGAGATAGTTAGAATTAATGGAGTTGGAGAAACTTGCATCAGTCACTGGATAAAAAGCACGCTGCAGAAAGTAATAATATTTCATTTTTGTAAAACAGAGCCCTCTTTCCCCCCAAATGAAAAGAAAGAAGAAACAAAACCTTTCATAGCCAAAGATGATCAGCTCCCTTAGATGCGATTTAACTTACATTCTGATGGGGGAAAAATTAGAAAGCCAATATTTTGCCTTTATAATGTGATCCCAACAGATAGTCTACCCTTCAAATAGTCTACATAATAGTATGTATGCGAAGAGTAATTTTAAATATGTTACACATTTACAACTGTAATCAGAGATTCACATCGCTAACTTGATGAAATTTGGACGAGTGAATTTCCCTGAATTATCTAGGTCCCAAGAGACTTTGTTCAAACCATTGAAGGGTGGGGAGAAGGCATCCTGGACTCTGTCTCTGCTCTGACCCGCTCTGCCTTTCTCTGCAGGAAAACGCGAGGGAATGTGGGGGTGCGCCCAGCCTCCAGGCCAAGATGGTCCTTATCCTGTCCCCTCTGCTTCTGCTGCTCTTCTTAAGGTGACACTGACCGAGATGTTCTCCTGGCATGCTAAATAATGGATAAACTGTGAACCAAAATATGGTGCGACATAGGAGACATGAAATATAGTCCAACCATCAGCATCTCATGATTTTAAACTGTGCGTGATATAAACTCTTAAAGACATGTGGACAAAAATGTTATCTTTTTACTTTGCCAGTCATGTAAATGTGAGTTTGCTACATGATAACCACCCTTCATCAGAAACGGGGCTGCCAGTAGGCAGTGTCCCTTCTGCTTGAAACCCATCGAAACCAATTTAAAACTGTGTACTTTTTAAATAAAGTATATTAAAATCATAACCTCCTTGCTTGGGTTTTATCAGCACTCTATCGCCGAGTGCATGACAAAGTTCCCCATTCCAGACACCAGGAAAGGGGTGGTTGTTGGCAGAGACTTTGCTCTAAAGCAGATTCTCGGCAAATATTTAACAATTGTTTTGATGCTCCAATCTCGGTTATAAAAATATTTACAGAAGGAAATAAAAATATCATCTACATGGGAAAATTTATGACATAGAATCCTGAATTTTATTGAACTGAACTTCAATAGAAATCATAATATGGATGAGAACACATGCTCCCATAATATGCAAGTTTTGAACTATTTGGCATTGGGAATAAAGAAGTCATAAATCCTAGGAATTCATTGTGAGAAGGCTTGAAGAAGGAAAGGAACAATGACTACAAATGACTCCCAAGCTTATTGCTTGAGCATTTGGCTTCTGGCTTTTCCCATAAACAAGAGATGAAATTAGATCTCAAATATTACAAGATGTGAAACTACCCAGACCTGTAAGCATTCCTAAAACCCTGCATCCTGGACCAAAGAAAACAGATTCCATTGTATCACGGTTACCAAATAAAGTGAAATAATTTCCGTGCCTAGGTAGGATCGAGATGCCTTGCTTTGTAGGACAGACATCTAAAAGCCATGTGGAAAACACCCCTTAAATCCTTTTTAAAAAACACATTATGCCTTTGATATTTTAGAAAAATTGATGTGATCATACTACTTTATACTAAAATGATTCCAATATTTATAGGAATACCAATACTACATTGTGGTACTTCTTTAAATTAACAATATGACAATGCTATAACTTGCCAACCTGCCAAAATTTAACAATGGGGCCCTGATATTGTGACGACTGTGGTCATTGATACTGTTCACTTCTGTGCACTAAATAAATGAATTCCTGTTGCTCACATAAATTTTAAAATGTACAATATTTGCACTAACCAATTATAATGTAATATTTTTACAAAAATAACATCTCGTGACCAATCATTCTCCATTAAAATTCCAAAGGACTGCAACAATAAGTATATTACATTATAATGCCTATAATTTCATGTTAATGATATAAATATTTATGTTGCACATATTTTACAATTTCACTCCCTATCACATTCTAAAGAGTGGAATGGCATCATTTTGAGTACTTCTGGGACATAAAGACAGCATAGTTGAGTCACACTGTTGACCAGGGCATTGTTAAGCATCACCATCATGTAAGTGACCCCCCTGCCCAGTACCTCAATATTTCATCAATGACTTCAAACAACTGGCCACTCTATTGATCTACTTAAATAGCTAATACCTTTCTCCAATGAATTGTGTCAAAAGCAGAAACCTTGACCCCTCTCTACCATACTCTTTTCTTTGGACTGACTCAGCTCCTCAAACCAAAACCCTGAAGCTGCCCTCCGAGTTTTCCCCTCAGCCCACTGTACAAGGAGTCTCATGAGCTGAATAAATATAAAAACATGATCCAACTAAATGCTGTTTACAAGAGACCCACCTCAGAACAAAATATACACACAGGATGAGAATGAAGGGATGGAAAAGAATTTTCCATGCAAATGGAAAAGAAAACAAAGCTGGAGTAACAATACTCATATCTGACAAAATAGACTTTAAAAATGAAGTCCATCACAAGAGACAATAAGGGTCACTACATAATACTAATGGGATCAATCCAACAAGAGGATATAACCATGGTAAACATATATGCACCCAATATAGGAACACCTAAATATATACAAAAAACTTCTAGAGGACTTTAACGGAGAAATCGACAATAATACAGTCATAGTAGGGGATTTTAACACCTCTCTGACCTCACTGGATAGATCTTTCAAACAAAAACTTAACAAGGAAACAGAGACTCTTAAAGGACACCCTGGATCAGATAAATTTAATTGATATTTATAGAACATTTCACCCCAAAGCAGCAGAATATACATTCTTCTTAAGTGCACATGGATCATTCACAAAGATAGCCCATATGTTAGGACACCAAACAAGTCTCTACAAATTCAAGAAGACTGAAATCATATCAAGCATCTTTTCAGATCATAGAAATCAACTACAGTAAAACCACCCAGAAACATTCAAACATATGGAGGCTAAATAACATGTTATTAAACAATGAATGAGTTACCAACGAGATCAAGAAAGAAATAAAAAACGTTCTAAAAATGAATGAAAATGCCTGCACAATAACCCCAAATCTCTGGGACACAGCAAAAGCAGTCCCAAGAGGGAAGCTCATAGCACTACAGGTATATCTCAAAAAAACAAGAAAAATCAGCAATGAACTATTTAACCCTACAACTTAAAGAACTAGAAAGAGAACAAGAAAAGCCTGAAGTAGAAGGAAGGAAATAAAAACTAGAGCAGAGATAAGAAAATAGAGACTAAAGAAATAACACAAAAAATCAATGAAACCAAGAGCTGGTTATTTAAAGGATAAACAAAATTGATAAACCATTAGCCAGACTCACCAAGAAACAAAGAAAGAGCACCCAAATAAATAAAATCAGAAACAAAAGTGGAGAAGTAACCACCAACACCACAGAACTACAAAGGATAGTAAGAAAATACTATGAACAACTATATGCCAACAAGCTGGACAATGTGGGTGAAATGGACAAATTCCTAGAGAAATATAATCTCCCAAAACTTAATCAGGAGAAATCAGAAAACCTGAATAGGCCAATAACAACTGATGAAATAGAAGCAGTAATCAAAAAACTCCCAGCAAACAAAAGCCCAGGTCCGGATGGCTTCACGGGAGTTTTACCAAACATTCAAAAAAGAACTAACACCTATACTCCTCAAACTATTTCAGAAAATCCAAGAGAAAGGAACACTTCCAAACTCTTTTTATGAGGCCAGCATTATCCTAATTCCAAAATCAGAAAAGACACTACAAAGAAAGAATTACAAGCCAATATCCCTGATGAACATAGATGCTAAAATCCTCAACAAAATGTTAGCAAATCACATCCAGAAATACGTTAAAAAGATCATACACATAACAAAGTGGGATTTATTCCAAGGATGCAAGGCTGGTACAATATTCACAAATCAATAAACATGATACATCACAAAAACAAATTAAAGGACCAAAATCACATGATCATATCGATAGATACAGAAAAAGCATTCGACAAAATCCAATGCCCATTTTTGATAAAAACTCTCAGCAAAGTGGAATGGGGGAGCATATCTCAACATGATCTATGACAAACCTACATGACAAACCATATATGACAAACCTACAGCCAACATTATACTCAATGGGCAAAAACTAAAAGCATTTCCCCTAAGAACAGGAACAAGACAGGGATGTCCGTTTTCACCACTCTTATTCAACATAGTACTGGAAGTCCTAGCCACAGTGATCAGACAAGGAGAAATAAAAGGCATCCAAATTGGAAAGGAGGAAGTAAAACTCTCATTATTCGCAGATAACATGATATTGTACATAGAAAACACTAAAGACTCCACCAAAAAACTACTAGATTTAATAAATGAATTTGGCAATGTAGCAGGATACCAAATCAACACTCAAAAATTGGTGGCTTTATTATACACCAATAATGAATTCTCAGAAAGAGAAACTAAACAGTCCCATTTACCATTGCAACAACAACAACAAAAAATAAGATACTTAGGAATAAACTTAACCAAGGAGGCAAAAGACCTGTACTCAGAAAAATACAGGACATTGAAAAAAGTGATAGAAGAAGATATAAACAAGTGGAAGAATATACTTTGTTCATAGCTTGGTAGAATCAAATCATTAAAATGTCCATACTGCCCAAGGCATTCTACAGATTCAATGCAATCCCTATTAAAATACCAATGGCATATTTCACAGAGCTAGAATATTTCAAAAATTTATATGTAATCAACAAAGACCCCAAATAGCTGTAGCAATTTTGAGAAGAAAAGTTGGAGGAATCACAATACCAGATTTCAAGTTATACTACAAAGCCACAGTAATCAAAACAGCCTGGTACTGGCACACGAACAGGCATATAGATCAATGGAATAGAACAGAGAATCCAGAAATTTACCCAAGCCATTATGCTCGATTAATATTTGACAAAAGAGGCAAGAGCATACAATGGAGTCAAGAGAGTCTCTTCAATAAATGGTGGTGAAAAAATTGAACAGATACTTACAAAAAAATGAAAGTAGACCACCAACTTACACCATACACAAGAATAAACTCAAAATGGATAAAAGACTTAAATGTAAGTCATGAATTCATAAAAATCCTAGAAGCAACCAAAGGCAGCCAAATCTAAGACATCTCTTATAGCAATGTTTACAGATACATCTCCTAAGGCAAAGGAAACTAAGGAGAAAATAAACAAATGGGACTACATCAAAATAAAACATTCCTGCACAGCAAAAGAAACCATCAACAAAACAAAAAGAAAGCCCACTGTATGGGAGAACATATTTGGCAATGATACATCTGATAAAGGGTTAATATCCAAAATATATAAGGAAGTCATACAACTTAACAAAAGGAAGACAAACAATCCAATTGAAAAATGGGCAAAGAACCTAAATAGATACTTCTCCAAAGAGGACATACAGATGGCCAAGAGACATATGAAAAAATGCTCAAAGTCACTAATCATCCGAGAGATGCAAATCAAAATAATTAGGTACCATCTCACACCTGTCAGAATGGCTACCATCAATAAATCACCAAATGACAAGTGCTGGATATAGATAAAGGGGAACCCTAGTACACTGCTGGTGGGAATGCAGACGGGTGCAACTATTATGGAAAACAGTATGGAGTTTCCTTAAAAAATTAAATATGAATCTGCCATTTGACCCGGTGATCACACTTCTAGGGATATATCCTAAGAAATCCGAAGCACCAATCAGAAAGAATGTATGCACCCCTATGTTCATAGCAGCACAATTTAAAATAGCCAAGATCTGCTAACAGCTCAAGTGCCCATCAGTATACGAGTGAATAAAAAAACCGTGGTACATTTATACCATGGAATACTATGCAGCAATAAAAAGGAAGAATCTCTTACCCTTTGAGACAGCATGGAGGGACCTGGAGAGGATCATGCTAAGTGAAATAAGTCAGTCAGAGAATGACAAGTATCACAATGATCGCACTCATATGTGGAATCTAAGTAACAAAATAAACTGAATAACGGGATGGACCCAGAGACATGGAAGCATAGAACAGAGTGCAGAATCTCAGAGGGAAGGCAGGGAGGGTGGGTGGGTGGAAGATAATCAACCAAACACCTTGAATGTGTAACCCATGGACACAGATAATAGGGTGCTGAAGGCCTGGGCAGGGGAGGCGGGGAGGTGGGGACGGGAATGGGAGAAAAAAGGGGACATATGTAATACTTCCAACAATAAAGAATTATTTTTTTTTAAAAAAAGAAGATGGCCAGGCTATGTTGCTTTTTATGTTGCATGGATAGCCTTAACTTAAATATGGATTACAACAAATTATTTTACCTAATAATGTAATTATTTCTCAAGGGGCTTAGGCTAATATTGGTTTAACTATGTTTTATTTCTTTGTTTCTTTAATTAACAAGCTTTATTTTTTAGAGCAGTTTAGGAACACAACAAAACTGAGTGGAAAGTACTCTCAAAATGTTCTTCATGCTCACAATTCTCATTTAAATGGATAACAATGAAATTGTTAAGATAATAAACACATTTGTCTTATAAATAAATAAATAATAAATAAATAAATACATACATACACACATACTTGTCTGATTAACCCCTGTGATCCACACAACAAACCTAGGGAGTGGATGTGACTGCAGGTGAAGAAACAAGGTCACAAGGAGAGAAAGTCACTTTCCCAAGGTCAAAGTGGCAGAACTGGAATTTGAACCCAGGCTATTTGGCTCCACAGTTTGGGTATTCAGCCAATCAAATACCTAATGAATGAAGAATGAGCAACAATCTTGCATTGCTACACCTCAGCATGTCCCAACCACTGACATTATTTTCACTTCCCCAAACTGCTGGGCCTCCACTCCCTGCTCTCTAATTCAAGCCTGTCAGCTCACCTCCCTGCTACTATTCCTGTCTTCCCACCCCCAGGTCACTCTGCTGTCCATTGCTCTGCTGTGTCTTCACTTCTCCCTTAATCTAGCTAAGAGCCCGAAATCCACAACTGCAGTATTATGGTTACCTCCGCTGCTGAGCCCACTTGGGTAGACCAGTGGGAGACCCATAAAAATCTCAGCCATTGGTCTCAGCTGGGCCTTCAGCCCAATCCAGAAACATATTCTTCCCTGAGTCAGCCTCTATCCCACAACCCCCAACAAATGTTTCAAACTTCACTCTTCTTAAAACTTAGGCCATCCTGGCTGTCCTACTGATACATATTTCAATGATAAAAGAAAGGTTCTCTGAATGTCACTGTAATTTTAGGAAGCATTATATATAGTATTCAGTGGTACTGCTGGAAATATTGTTACTAATGTAGATTGCATCCATTGGTAGAAGAATAGAGGGCAGAATCTACAATTACTAAACTAGCAGCTAATGGCAGAATATAAAATACCACTATTCTAACTAGTATTATTGTTAGCATTGAAAATGATGTCATATGTGTTGTTAATAGCAAAAGGCAGATAGTACTGGTTGATATAGGAGAAGGAAAATAGTAAGATGTGCTACAGGATAAAATAATCTAGCAGTAATAATACTGCTATTCAATTTGGAGAGAATTATGCATAGTTTTTCCCTTAGATTGTCAGGTATTGCACACCAAGTCCAGTGTTTACCTTCCTGTCCTGGTCATACATGTCCTCTCAGCCACCAGTTCTTGAAGTCCTTTCTTCTCCTAGCCCTTGGCCCCCTCCTCTCTGGGTTTTCCTCCGCCTTCCTCAGATGCTCCTTCTCTTTTTGTTGTTCCTCCTCTCTCTACCTTTCATGTTGGCATGTCTTAGCTCTAGCTCTTGGTCCAGGGGTCCCTTCTCTTCTCCATCTCCCTCCCTCCCAAGGTCATCTCCTTAAGTCCCCCAGTTTTAGAGGCAGATGGCTCCCAGGTTCACTTCTCCAGCCATGACTCCTCCACAGAGCTCCAGACTCAGATATCCACCTGCCACTTCACCTGCCCACTGGATGTATTAGAAGCATCTCAATTTTGATGTGTCCCAGATAGATCTCTGTGCTTTCCCCTTCAATCCTGCGACTTCCCGTTTTCTCATCTCAGTACACAGGCTCACCAGCCCCAGCCTCACCACCCAGTGGCATAACTCAAATGCTTGAACGCCCCTTATTCCTCTCTTCTTCACCCCACACCCACTCCCCCAGAAAGTCCTGCTGACTATCCCCCAACAAAACATTCAAATTTTCCCGCTATGTTCCATCTCTACCACTAACCTTAGTACAAGCCATGAGAATCTCGCCACAGAACAACTGAAATAGCCTACTCAGCCGTGTCTGTGCTGTTCCTCACCGCCCTCACCGCCTACCTCTGGATTCATTTTCCTCATAGAAGACACGTCAAGTTGTGTAACTTTGCTTATCTTTCATCGGAGACTCACTTATGTCCCCATGTTATTTCAAAATGCCTAAAAATAAAAGATGGCTTGATGGGTGAATATAAATATGGCTATAGCTAGATATGATTTAAAAATACAGTAAAATATTCATTATGAATTTAGATTATAGATGGGAGTTCAAATGTAAAATTCTTTCAACTGTTTTGTGTATTTGAAATATTTTGTAATAAAATTCTGGGAAAACAAAGTTTAAAATTAATCGTATTATGTACTCAAGGGCAAAAATATCCAAGCTCTGAAATTCTATAACCTTTTTGCCTGCATTCTGATCCAACCTTCCAGCCACCCTCACTTCTACTTAAAAAATGCTTCTTTCCTTCCTCCTTCATTACTTTCACACACTAGCCTTGTTTCTGCCTCAGGGCCTTGACACTGGCTGTTCTTCTGCCTGGAATGCTCTTCCCTAGGGTCTTCTTGTAGCTGGCACCTTTTTTATCATTCAGGTCTCAATTGATGTGTTACCTCCTAAGGGAGGCCTTTCTTGGTCATTGAAACCAAATATTCATCCAGTAAGTGCCTATCATGTACCTCTATTTTATTTTCATTGGAGCCCTTATCATTACCTACACTGTTCTGTTTCCTTCATTGTCTATCTTCACTGATAAAAATATGTTCTATTAAAAAACAGGAATTGGGCCCTGGCCAATTTGGCTCAGTGGATAGAGCGTCGGCCTGTGGACCAAAGGGTCCCGGGTTCGATTCTGGTCAAGAGCACGCACCTTGGTTGCAGGCTCCTCCCTGGCCCAGGCCCCTGGTCAGGGCGCATGTAGGAGGCAACCAATTGATGTGTTTCTCTCAGATCAATGTTTCTCTCTGTCTTTCCCTCTCTCTTCCACTCTCCCTAAAAATCAATGGAAAATATCTTCAGGTGAGGATTAACAATAAATAAATAAATAAATAAACAAACAAACAGGAATTTGATGTCTTGACTCACATGCCCCAGTACTCATTAAATGTCTGTCTGTGAATGAGTAATTGTTACAACAACCACTGTGAAGTAGATAGAAACATATCCTCATTATACACATGAGGCTTAACTTCCATGGCCTCAGTCACCTTATTTCTAAAGCAGGTATATCAATACCTACATCATTGTTGAGCAATTCCAGGGCTTGCATTCAAAATAGCTTTTTTGAAAGCACTACCTCAAAGAGATATCTGTACCTCTTCTTTATTGCAACATTACTACAATAGCCACAACAAGGAAATAACCTAAGTATAAGTCTACAGATGAATGGATAAAGAAGATGTGGGATCTCCAACTCTCGAAGGTTTTCTCTTAAAATGAAAGTTCTTTCTTAGTACAGTTTAGTATCCAGTGAATCCAAAAGATTTGAAGGTCAGCTCTGAGTTAAAGCCAACCAGAAGAAGCCAACCTGCCCAGACCAAGGAGCGATAATAGTGACAGGAGCAATAAGAAGAAAACAGGAAGCGACATTTGTTATGTGCTTATAATGTCCCCAGCATGTCACTGGCACTTGGTTCACAATGGCTGCTGTAGTGGCAAGTGTAGGGCAGAAGTGCTTGATCTGGTTTCAAAACCTCCATCCTACCCACCTCCGACACCAACTTGACAGGAGGAACCCTGACCTTCCTTCCAGCTTTTGCCATCTCTCCTAGGCATTTGTGCCCACCATGCAGCAAGCTCAGCCCTGAGGTCTGACTGTGTGGATCCCATCCCAGGACTAGAGAGGAAGTCCCTTGAAGGGAGGAGAGACCCGTGGTTCTGTGTCCCATTGCTCACACAGTGGCTGGGGGCAGAGAGAAAGACCACAAGGTACCTTCAGTTAATCAACTAGTCCCATCCACCTCTCTTTATGTCCTACACACCTGGCCCCTCCCTTACCATCTGCTTCAAGCTATTGTTACTCCTCACTGAAGGGGCAGCCTCCCAGCCAAGCTGCCTCAGCTTCATCTCTGGAGGAGCAAGGATGTGCAAAGTAAATCTTTGGGTTATATTGGTGGGAATTTGAGTCCTGGCTTTGCTGTTTACTGAGTAAACTCAGTAGTTTGGATTATTTTCTTAACCTATCTAAAATGTGGTCTTCTCACATGGAAACAGGTATAATAAAAGGCATCCTTATAGGACAAGTATAGGGAGAAAATGTCATGTAGGTCAAGTGTAAAGGTGGTGCCTGGCACACAGGAAGTGCTCACTAAAATCATCCATTATTCAAATTCATGGTATAGATTTTATACAATCGAAATAACAGTCATCTTGAATTATTCCATTTTTCTGTTTAAAAATCTCAAGGGGCTCCCTCATGTACACACACACACACACACGCAAAGCTCAAAGACCTTAGCTTGTGGTCATGCTCTGACTCACCACATCTTCCCAGGATTCACACGAGAACCAGCTCTTGGGCATTCCATCCATGCTGCCCACAGGCCCATGATGAGCACAGAGGTCCTTGTCTGAACCTCACATTTCTCCCTTTCCAAATCTCAAATAAAAATTCCAGCCACATGGTGGGCATCTTAAGTGAATGCAGACCATTACCCCACGGAAGCGTATGAAAACCATTTCAGTGAAAGCACGTGGCAGGAGGCCTGACAAACACCACGAAACCTCTCCTAATGAATTGCAGTTTGGACATGAGGCTGTTTTTTGGTTTCAGAAAAAATGAAATTATTTTAAGAGCTGATGATAGAAAATTAGTTTGGTGTAGGGAAGGGGAAGATGCTGCTATTCATGAAAGGACAGGTCTTTGGAATAAAACTTTTAAACCCACCAGAATTACAGTGCAACCTTTGTTTGTAAACTCCTACAATTATGGGTTTGGATTAATTTGAGTTGAGTCCTTTCCAGTTACCATTAACCTACCACTTGAATCCATTATGCAATCATGACTCAGTAAGTCCTTCAGCATACCACTTTCAAACACGATGGGAATTAGACAGACTTTGTAAATATTTGAAATTGCCAGTTTAAAATTAATTTGACTCATTTGCTTGCTGGTTGCCAGCAATTTATGAGAGTTGGAGCTTTTTCTGTAATTCTAGATATCATTCATGAGTTTTTTAAACAATTCATTTGGAAAAATCATAGGGTGGAACTTGGTTTCTCCATTGTTATGAGTATTTCCATTTCTCCAATTCCTTGCCAATACTTATTATTATGTTCTTTTTATTATAGCAATCCTAGTGGGTGTGAAGTAGTATCTCATTGTGGCTTTGATTAGCATTTCCCTGATGGCTAATAATGTTGAGCATCTTTTCATGTGCTTATTGGCCATTGGTATATTTTCTTTGGAGAAATGTCTAAATCCTTTGCCCATTTTTCAAAATTGGGCTATTTGTCTTTTTATTGTTGGATTATAGCAGTACTTTATATATACTAGTTATAAGTGCCTTCTCAGATAGATAATTTTCAAATATTTTTGTGCATTCTGTGGGTTGTCTATTTTGTTTATTTGTTAAATGGTAAACTATATTGCTTCCTCCCTAGAATTTCTGGCATCTATCTGGCTTACAAAAATTTTTCACATTTCTCTGTGGATGTTTCTAAGAATTTTAAACCTCTTAGGTCCAAAACTGAATTCTGCATCCACTTTTACTCTATACCAGATTCACTTTATAAGTATTTTCAAGTCAGCCAACTGGTCAACCAAGGCAGACACCAACTCTTCTTAAAGCTTCTCTCTTCTCATCATCCACCTCAGGTTCTGTCAAAAACTAAGCAATGTTTCATTCCTGCCTGCATTCAGATCTTTGAAATCCTGATCCATCCACTATCAAAGCCTAGGTCATGTTTTAATCCTGCCTCTTCTGGACTCTTTCAACAGCATAATTCATACCCTTGCCTCCAGTCCAGCCCTTCGAAATGCTAACAGAATGATGGCACTCCCATGAGACACTAAAGACTATGGTAACAAGTGCTAGTTCTGAAACCCAACTTTCCTAGTTTAAATCCTGGCTCTTCCATTTAACCTCTGTTCCTAAATTTCACATCTGTAAAATGAGGAATGATAATAGTCCCTATTTCATAGAGTTGTGTAAGGATTAAATTGTTATATAAAAAGCACTATAACCCACTTCAGCCCAATCCCCTGTCCCAGTACAGAGCCACATACCAGTGCTCGCTCTGCCCCAGGCACAGACATAATCTTCGGCTGGCACAGGCTCTGCCCCCTGGCACAGAAAGAGCCTTCAGGCCAGCATGGGCTCCCACCCACCCACACAGTCAGAGTCTTCAGGCTGGTGCATGCCCTACCCTCGACCCAGGTCAGAGCTGCTGGTGCAACCTGGTGTGCCCAGCCACAGGTCACAGAACCATGCTGAATGCGTGCTGCCTTGGGTGCCAGGACCGCACAGTGAATTGGATGCCAGAGGGTTCTGGGCCCTCACAGGGAATTTCACACCAGAGAAACTGTACATGCACCCCCAATGACCCTGAGAATCTGAAGTGGACAATGGAGGGACCAGAACCAGAGGGAGAAGGGAGTACAATTCAGAGCAGTGACAATAAAGGTGTGAAACTCAAGGCAGACCCAACCTCCCATTTAGCAAGTCCCAGATCATTGAACCACTAGGGGCTTCAATCCCTCAGACCCCAAGCAGAGAGCCCAGGGCCAGAAAGAGATAGGATAAAAGGGGGAGACAAAGAAACAACCCCAATAGAAACAAAAGGAGGGATCACCAGAAAAGAAACTAAATTACATGGAGGTGAGCAATATGTCAGAGAAAGAATTCAGAGTAAGGGTCATAGAGTTTCTAAACTGGTTAGATCAGAAAATTACCAATATATGTCAGAATTAAGAGGAAATGAAGAATGCTATAGCTACAATAATAAACACAATGGAAGGTTTCAACAGTAGACTAGAAGAAGCAGAGGATCGAATTAGTGAGTTAGAAGACAGGGTAGAAAAACACACCCAATCTGAACAGCAATTGGAGAAAAAAATTAGAAAGCAGGAGGAGAGCTTAAGGGAGTTTTGGGAAAACATGTAACAAAGTAAAATCCATATAATAGGGGTGCCAGAAGGACAAGAAGAGGAGCAAGGATTAGAAAACCCATTTGAAGAAATAATGACAGAAACTTCCCTAATTTGGGGAAGAAAATAGTCACACAAGCACAGAGAGTCCCAAACAAGATGAACCCACCAAGACATGTCATAATGGCAAATGTTAATGATAAAGCGGGAATCTTAAGGGCTGCAAGAGAGAGACAGAGGGTTACCTACAAAGGATATACCATTAGATTATAAAATGATTGCTCAACAGAAACACATCAGGCCAGAAAAGAATGGATGGAAATTTACAAAGTGATGCAAAGCAAGGGACTGAATCCAAGAATATTCTATCCAGGAAGGCTATCATTCAAAATTGAAGGGAAAATCAGGAGCTTCGCAGACAAAAATAGGCTAAGGGAGTTTATCACTACCATGCCAGAAATGCAAGAAATGCTAAAGGGACTGTTGCAAAAAGAAGAATTAGAAAGGGAAGAAGGAACACAGGCATAAAGAATAAAAATGGCTACAAACAAGTACTTATCAATAATAACTTTAAATGTAAATGGGTTAAATGCTCTAATCAAAAGACATTGAGTGGCTAAATGGATAAGAAAACATGACCCATATATATGCTGTCTACAAGAGACCCTCCTCAGAACAAGGGAATCACACAGACTGAAAGTGAAGGGATGGAAAAATATTTTTCAGGCAAGCAGAAATGAAAAAAAAGCAATACTTATATCTGACAAAATAGACTCAAAGTGAAGGCCATAATAAGAGATAAGGAAGGCCATTTCATAATACTAAAGGGATTGATACAACAAGAGGATATAACTCTGGTAAACATATATGTACCCAATGCAGGAGCATCCAAATACATAAAATACTTCTGGAAGGTCAAAGGAGAGATAGACAGCAATACAATCATAGTAGGGGTCTTTAATACCCCATTGACATCACTGGATAAATCTTCAAGACAAAAAAATCAACAAATCAGCAATTCTAAATGACTCACTAGATCAGATGGACTTAATTGACATCTTCAGAACATTTCACCCCAAAGCTACGGGATATATATTCTTCTTAAGTGCACATGGGACAGTTTCAAAGATAGACCACATATTAGGACACAGCCTCTAAGTCTCTACAAATTCAAGAAGATTGGATAATATCAAGCATCTTTTCAGATCACAATAGCATAATGTTAGAAATTAACTACAATAAAAATAAAAATATTCAAACACTTGGAGGCTAAATAGCATGTTATTAAACAATGATTGGGTTACCAAAGACATCAAAGAAGAAATAAAAAAACATCCTGGAAACAAATGACAATGAAAACACAACAATCCAAAATCTAGAGGACACAGTGAAAACAGTCCTGAGAGGGAAGTTCATAGCATTACAGGCTTACCTCAAAAAAAAAAAAAAAAAAGACCAGGAAAAACTGGTAATTAATTATCTAACATCTAACCCTACAACTTAAAGAATTAGAAAGAGAGCAACATGAAAAGTCCAAAGTGAGCAGAAGGAAGGAAATAATAAAGATCAGAGTGGAAATAAATGACACAGAGACCAAAAAAATCAATACAAAAGATCAATAAAACCAAGAGCTGGTTCTTGGAAAGGATAAACAAGATTGATGAACCTCTAGCCAGGTCACCACAAAGCAAAAAGAGAGGACCCAAATAATCAAATTCAGAAATGAAAGAGGCAAAATAACAACCGACCCCACAGAAATACAAAGGACTGTAAAAAAAAATACTATGAACAACTCTATTCCAACAAACTGGACATATTTCTAGAAAAATATAATCTTCCAAAATTGAATCAGGAAGAATAAAAAAATCTGAATAGGCCGATAACTATGGAGGAAATTGAAGCAGTCTTCAAAAAACTTCCAGCAAACAAAAGTCCTGGGCTGGATGGCTTTGTATGGTAGTTTTACCAAACATTCAAAGAAGAACAAAAATATACCCTCCTCAGACTATTCCAAAAAATTCAAGAGGAAGGAACACTTCTAAGCTCTTTCTATAAAGCCAGCATTACCCTAATCCTAAAACCAGATAAAGACACTACAAAGAAAGAGAATTACAGGCCAATATCCCTGATGAACATAGATGCTAAAATCTTCAACAAAATTCTATCAAATTTGATCTAGCTTTTCATTAGAAAGATCATACACCATGACCTTTTTATTGATTTTTATTTATGATTTATTTTGGGGATGCAAGGCTGGTACAATATCCACATATCAATAAATGTGATACATCACATAAACAAATTGAGAGATAAAAATCACATAATCATATCAGTTAATGCAGAAAAGGCATTTGATACCCTTTCTTGATAAAAACTCTCAGCAAAGTGGGAATAGAGGGATCATACCTCAACATAATAAAAGCCTTCTATGACAAACCTACAGCCAACATAATACTCAATGAGCAAAAACTAAAATCATTTCCCATAAGAACAGGGACAAGACAGGGATGTCCACTTCCACCAGTCTGTTCGACATAGTACTGGAAGTGCTAGCCATAGCAATCAGAGAAGAAGAAGAAATAAAAGGCATCCAAATTGGAAAAGAAGAAGTAAAACTGTCATTATTCACAGATGAAATGATATTGTACATAGAAAACCCTAAAGACTCCATCTAGGAGTCTACTAGACTTAATAAATGAATTGGGCAATGTAGCAGGATTCAAAATTAACACCGAGAAATCTATGGCTTTTTTATACACTAATAATGAACTCACAGAAAGAGAAACTAAAAAACAACAACAATCCCATTTACCAATGCAACAAAAAATTAAGATACCTAAGAATAAACTTAACTAAGGAGGTAAAAGACCTGTACTCAAAAAACTACAGGACATTGAAAAAAGAGATAGAGGAAGACATAAATGGAAGAACATACCATGTTCATGGATTGGTAGAATCAACATCATTAAAATATCCATACTACCCAAAGCAATCTATAGATTCAATTCAATCATCATTAAAATACCAATGGCATATTTCACAAACCTAGAACAAACTCTTCGAAAATTTATTTGGAATAAAAAAAAGATCCCAAATAGCTGCACCAATCCTGAGGAAGAAGAACAAAGTTGGAGGTATCTTAATACCAGATATCAAGCTATATTACAAAGCCACTGTTCTCAAAACTGCCTTGTACTAGCACAAGAACAGACATATAGACCAGTGGAACAGAACAGAGAACCCAGAAATTGACCCAAGCCATTATGCTCAATTAATATTTGACAAAGGAGGCAAGAGCATACAATGGAGTCAATACAGTCTCTTCAATAAATGGTGTTGGAAAAACTGGACAGATACTTGCAAAAAAATGAAACTAGATCACCAGCTTACACCATACACAAACATAAACTCAAAATGGATAAAGGACTTAAATATAAGATGGGAAACCATAAAAATCTTAGACAAATCCATAGGCAGCAAAATATCATACATATGTCATAGCAGTATCTTTACTGATATAGCTTCTAGGACAATGGAAACTAAGGAGAAAATAAACAAATGGGACTAGATCAACATCAAAAGCTTCTGCACAGCAAAAGAAACTATCAACAAAACAACAAGAAAGCCCACTGCATGGGAGAACATATTTGCCAATGTTATATCTGATAAGGATTTAATCTTCAAAATTTATAGGGAACTCATACAACTTAACAAAAGGAAGATAAACAATCCAATCAAAAAATTGGCAAAGGACCTAAATAGACACCTTTCAAAAGTGGACATACAGAAGGCCAAGAGACATATGAAAACATGCTCAAAGTTACTAATCATCTGAGAGATACCATCAGAATGGCTATCATCAACAACTCAACAAACGACAAGTGCTGGCAAAGGATGTGGAGAAAAGGGATCCCTCATGCACTGCTGGTGGGAACACAAACTGGTTCAGCCACTGTGGAGAACAGTATGGAGTTTTCTCAAAAAACAAAAAATGAACTCCCATTTGATCCAGTAATCCCACTTCTAGGAATATATCCCAAGAAATCAGAAACACCAATCCAAAAGGACATATGCACCCCTATGTTCATAGCAGCATAATTTACAATAGCTAAGATTTGGAAACAGCCTAAGTGCCCATCAGCAGATGAGTGGATTAAAACAACTGTGGTACATCTGTACAATGGAATACTACACTGCTGTAAAAAAAGAAAGAATTCTTACCATTTGCAATAGCATGGATGGACATGGAGGGCATTATGCTAAGCGAAATAAGCCAGTCAGAGAAAGATACATATCACATGATCTCACTAATTTGTAGAATATAAAGAACAATAAAAATTGATGAACAAAAACAGAGCCAGAGACATAGAAGCATCGAACACACCTTTAAACCTCAGAGGGAAGGCAGGGGAAGGGGGAAGAGGGGTAAGAGATCAACCAAAGGACTTGTATGCATGCATATAAGCATAACCAATGGACACAGCATAACCAATGGACACAGAACATGAGGGCATGTTCTGGGGGGTGGGAGTGGCCAGGGAGATGTCAATGGGGAAAAAGGAGATATATGTAATACTTTAAACAATAAAGAATTTAAATGCCTAATTAATTAATTAATTAATTAATAAGCACTATAAAAAGTGCCTGGTATATAACAAGCATTCAATAAATGTTAGCTAATATTGTTATTAGAATTAGTTCCTCTTTTGCCATTAATTAAATCTTTCCCAAGGCTTTGCTAACCTATGGAATAAAGTTGAAATGTGTTGCTTTAGAACATGAGACACTCCACGATCTGCAATGTGAACTGAGAAAATGTACTATGACCACAAAATCCTTGCAGTGGTTTTATATCTTTATTTTTCAGAATGTGCTATGGAATTTAGAATTATCAGGTGTAACTTCTTTCCAGGTGGTGTTGCTTTGCTACTACCGCAGAACATGTAGAAAGAGCTTACTCCTGACCCGGCAGAATGCTTAGCACTTTCTATGCACTACACGCCTTAATTCTCACAACTGCCTTATAAGGCAGTTAGTATTGCTATGCCCAACTTCACAGCAGGGATAAATGAAAGGGTAAGTCTATTGTCCAAGATCACACAATTAGGAAGTAGAAAAATCTGGATACAGTTCCAAGTCTCTTGGACACCACGTCCGAAACTCCTGGCTCTGCCTCAGAATAGTTTCTGAAGGGATGTCCATAGACAGCCATTCTCAAAGGCAGTGTGCAAAGGAATTTCAAGTACTTATTTCGTACTTGTAATTCCTGAATAGAGCACATCTTCCAGCTGGGAAGTCTATACACTGTTATCCAGACATCTGAAAATTCCTGGGACAAAGACATTTTAAACATAGTTTCTGAAAGCTCTTGCTAAACAGAAGTATTTCTCCTTGGGGGCTCAGTTATCTTCCTTTGCTGGCTGGACTATCGCTGATTAACTCACTTGGTGGAAGCAAGCGGGTCTTAGACCCAGCTTTCTCCTTTCTCAGACAGCTCCTCACACATGGTGAAGGATCAGGGGAGAGTACGAGTACGCAGGAGAGTCACCCTCCTCTCCAAGAAGTAACTCAAGGTACTTGGACATTGGCGAGTGCCTCCGGCTGCCATCGTAATAAGCAGAGGCAGCGCATTCCTAACTGCGTGCACAGGAGGTCTTCATTATCCGAGGATAATTAGTTCTGGAAAAATGCTACTTAAAATGAATCCATCAAAAAATAGGAACTAAATTTTCAAAATAAACTGTAAAAAAGTTACTTGAGACTTTAATATAAAAACAAAGCTAGCAATGATGAAAACAAGCTTAATTGATTTAATGTTTAACAAAACAGATCATAATAGAGGGATAAATTAAAATTCTGCCCTCTTAGAAAATATACAATATGAATTGAGCGTGTTTTTTTCCAGTTGTTCTGACAAATTTGTATAATAGAAAAATTCAACTTGCCTTGAACTTTGCAGTATTATCATAAACTGTCTCTTTTTCAAAATTATTTAAGGATTTCACATTTCCTGAATGTCTTTTTTTTAATCCTCACCCAAGAATATGTTCATTAGTTTTAGAGAGGGGGAGGAAGAAGGAGAGAAGGAGGGAGGGAGGGAGGGAGGGAGGGAAGAAACTTTGATCAGCTGCCTCCCTCCAGGGGATTTAACCTGCAACCTAGGTATGTGCTCTGACCTGGAATCGAACCCGCAACCTTTTGGTGTATGGGACACACTCCAACCAACTGTGCCACACAGGCGGGGGTGTGAGGGTCTTTCACAGGCGGGGGTGTGAGGGTCTTTCTTAATCTGTTATTCAAATCATTCTCTTTCAAAGCTTAAGTCTGCCCAGTCCTCCTTGGTCCATGGCTTTGAGTATGGCTAACTTGGTTCTTCAATTTTCAGGGACTCCAACAAATTTTGTATCCTTTGGAAAATTGGCAATTTCATTTTTCAGTCATTTGCCTTGCATTTGCTTTCTGTTGTCTGGTATTTACATTGCACAGTCAACAACGAGTGATTGGATGCCTTGGGATAGCAGCTGATGTTAAACGGAGAGGGCTGTGTGAGAGGGGAAGTTTTTAAATGGTATTTCTGTGCTATGCCTTTGGTTCCTTATGCAAATTCATAATTTGGAACCTCTCCTCATACCAATTTCCTTATTGGCATATGGCTTTCCAAATACCATGCACAGATTCACTCTGGACTTGGAGGAGTTAACACTACCTAGAGTTTGCTGAAATCCAGACTCCTTTTCATGGCCCCCAGGGCCCAGCAGAGTCTCAGGAGCCGCCCCACCATCCTACATCTTTATCCTCATCTCATGCTTTCCCCCCTTGCTCACTCTGCTCCGCCACATTAGCCTTCTGTATTCTTTGCCAAGCCTTTTGTTCATTCCATCTTGAATGACCTTCCCAAGGCCAACTTGTCCTTCGGGTGTCAGTTCCATGTCAGCTTCTTGAGGAGACCTGCACTGACCACTCCACCTCCAGAGAAAGCTTTCTCTTCAACCGCCCTTTTGCGACCCTCCTGTTTCTCTCCTCAGGAGCACTTAGTAAATAGCAATCTTACTTGTTTCCTCTCTTATTTCTGTCTCTGGAGCCAGGACGTAAGTTCCAGGAGAACAAGGACTTTGCTGAACTCTCTTTAACACGCGCAGAGCCTGTCTTAGTCTTTGTTGGGTGGAAAGCTGCACTTTGCAATTGGTACATGGGGAGAGCTTGAAGTGAGATCACTCAGTTTCTCTGATTTGAAGAATTTAATCAAAGCTCTCCCTTGGGTCCACTGAAAGGATCTTTTTTTTTTTTTCTGAGATGCCAAAGCCAACTGAAACATTTTAGATTGCAGGGAGGACTTCACAGGAAATTTCTCAGGACCAGGGATTATATACAAAGGAAGTTATTAATTTATATACACCCCGCCCACCTAAGGCTTTTGCCTCATTATCAAATTAATCACTCATTTTCCCACTGAAGAGGAAGAGGGACATGGGAAGCCAGGTAAACGGTTCATTTGGACATGATTTTCATAAACTTCTTTTTCCAAGGGCTCTCAGGTTTACTTAAAGGGCAATTTTCCCAAAATTTTAAAGGCTGAATAAAATTGGGAATATCATGAGAAAGATGTTTCATTGTAACTCATGGGCCATAACTGGATGATCCAGATCAGATTCTGGTTGGTGCCAAAGGGAGACAAGTCCCCAAGTCCTTGGAACAAAGGAATGATAAAACTAAACAAGATACAGAAAGATCAGGAATCCACGCTTTCCATTGCTAAGACCTCAGAAACCTATAAAAGCAGTTGTTTTATGGGAACACTTAGCAAAGTATTGCCCAAGTCCATTTTAAAGGCTCAAAATCCTTTGACATATGGCAATCATTATGTGTGCTCAGCTGTCTATCTTGCACAAAGCTTTCTTCTTCCCTCCCCCAAGGAAAGCGTTTCTGAGGCCCTCCATTTACCATATTTTACAAGAAGCACTTAGCAGTGAGTGAGACTCAGAAGCAGTCGCAGGAAGAACAGTCCTGGCGAAGAACTCCAGGAGCACCAGAGCATTTTGTCTCAAGATGGAAGCCTCCAGGCGAAGCTGTTTCAGATTACAAGGGGGCATGCATTCCTGGTTGGGGTTTCTCTTTAGAAAAAGGTTTAATGACTCAGATGTCCGAGGCAGCAACATGAAACATATTGTCTTGCTTGGCCTTTTCCAAAAACAGGAGGATACCTGGGTCTCGTTGACTTGTTGGGATGTGTTCGGATTCCTCAAAGATCAGGTGATGAAATGATAAACAAACAAACAAACAACAACAACAAAAACGCACCACGTCAAGGTGGACTTTTTCAGCATGCCTTTGTGGTTCCCTTTTGTTTCAGAGGCTTTGCTATATTCCTGAGCACGGGCGCATTCAGGAGAGGGCGCTCCTGAGCTCTTGGAAGAGCAGGTGGTCCCTTTCCCCAAAGCCCTCTCCTCTGCTCTTACTGTGGGAACGTTGGTACGGCCTGTCCATACTGTATTCTTGGGGAAACCTCCCCAGTCTGTTTTGATGTGGTTCTTCTCAGGGAAAATCACCCAAAATGTCCCCAGGGAATAAAAATAGCGGAGTCCAAGTATATAAGGAAATGTAGTCCAGGCTTAGCTCAACTATGGAGGACATACTATGTTCTCTACATTCCTTCTTGATCTTGGCCCAAACCAGGATGGGCGAGACCTACAAGAAACATATGATGCCCCATTTTAGAATTTGCCATCTGTCCATAAAAGCCAGCCTCCATACCAAAATGCCTGGAAACAAATTCACATGAAACAGTTGCTTTCCCAAGATGTTGAGAGCGCCTGTTGAGAGCACACCCGGCACGCTTTCATGCTCTGCGGGGGGGAGTGTACATTTCGGCACTGTTCTGGGTATCACAGCAGCCCATTAAAATGCATGCTTTTTTCATTCAATTAATTCTACTTCCTACAGCTCTTCCTGAGATTGTAACAGCAACAACAAAAATGGTGGGGCCAGAGACGGTGATTTTCTGATCTTTTTCTCTTCTTCTGTCAAATTCAGACTCCAAAAGAAAAATAAATGCAACTCCAAAAAAGCGGAAATGTAGCATGGTGCTTTTGTGAAGATTCCTGGAGCAACAGGAAGGGGGAGCTGCGCTGTGCAACAAAATGATGAATCCTCTTTGGGCATCACCTTCTGGTTTCATGCATCACCGTTAGGTGATTACACCCGACTCTCCCTCTCCAGAAGCTTCTCCATTCTTCAGCCAGCCCCTCCAAACTTTCCCTGGGTTTCTCTCTTGAGTAATTACTTGTCACTTGTTAAAAAGTTAATTTTTGAAAAGTTAAATTTAAAAAATTAATTTAGCTCATTTTCTTCTTCCAATTCTTTTCTCTATCAATTATCCTCATTAGCACAATGAATTAAGCAGTAAAAGTTTTAGAATGCCAGGGGTAAAGGCTGTGAATGCTCACAAAAAACCTATACTCGTCGCTCATCACTTCTTAAAGATATAAAGATTGAGTATGTATATGTTCTTTGTAGCATTATTTCTAGTAAAAAATTAGAAATAAAATATCTCTTCATCAAGGATTATGTAAATAAATTCTACTAAATCCTTATGACTGAAAGTTACACAGTTGTTAAAATTGTGTTTTTAAGTGATTTTTCATGACTTTGGATATGTACATGGTACAATATTAAGTGGAAAAAAACAAGGTAAAATTAAACATTATTTTGCAAGTCTGACTAACTATATACCTCCTTACATAGGAAGAAAAAGGAAGGAATTATCCCAACATTGTAAGAGTGGTCATTTTGGACTGTGGGATTATGAACACATTTTTTATATTAAATGTTTGTACTTTCCTAGTTTTCTATTTTTTCCATAATTTTCATTGAAGTCTTTTCATGTGCTATACCACTCTAGGTGCTAGAGATACAGGTATTAATAAGCTGCATACAGTCTGTGTCCTTTTGCATAAAAGCATTTTTAATGCAATACAGTCTTTGAGGGTAGTGTTTCCGATTTAAATTGTTAATTTTTTTACCTATGAAATCCTCAAATCTGGAGATTACTACACCAAATAATCTTTTAAGGAAATACCTATACACATTCAATAAGTTTCCTACTTTATAATAATATGTACTCAACAAATTTAAATAATTTAACATGATTCAAGTATTTCTAAAATGCTTAAAGTTAACAATAATTATCAGGATGCTGAAGATGAAAATGTTAGAGAAACATGCATTTATGAATGGTTTTTATTTGACTATTTTTCTTCATAGAGGAAATCCTCTACATGTCTACAAAATCAAAACCTATTTCTCCAGGGACTTCGTTCCCAGTCCTGGAGTGAGTTATGATTGGTCTAGAAAGTTGTAAGTCTCTTTTTGTTTTCACGAGATGACTGTCCGGATGTTAAGATTTGACATGTTTCTCAGCCTTTACCCATGAATTGTAATCCTCATCCTGACTTCATTTCTTTTTAAGTTTCAGCTTACTTTGGAGGTTAAGTGAATTTCATTTGATGGGATAAGGCAAAAATCTTAGAAAGATTAAAGATTAAAGAAATTGCTCTTACAGTGACATTTTTACATAAAAAAATAGACTACAAGAGCCTACAAGTAAGAGAAAAGGCATTTGAAACTCTCCAATCTATCAGAGTTAAAGATTCAGCTTGATTCTGGATCTGAGAAAAGGTAAACTACATTTTTAAATTGTATGTTTTTCCTTAACTTTTAAAAAAAATGAAACAATCACAATTTCCAGAAGAATTGGATGTAGGGTACAAAGAACAGTTCCCTGAACCATCTGAGAGTAAACTGTCAACCTGATGTCCCAGGACTCAGTAGTGGCTTTCCTCGGATGCAGGATGTTCTCTACATAACCACAGTAAAACCACCCAAATCAGGACATTAACAAGGACACACCACCATCACCTCACCCTCAGGCCTCATGCAAGTGTCCCCAATGTTGTAGTAATATCATTCATGGCAAACATCCATTTCAGAACCACACACTGGATTTAGCTGTTTCTTTAGTCTGGAAAAGCGGCTTGATCTTTCCTTGACTTTCCTGCACCTGGTACTTTTGCAGCTTGCTGGCCAGTTGTGCTGGAGAATGACCTCAGTTTGGGTTTATCTGGTGTTTCCTCAGGTTCAGGTCATGCATCTTAGGCAGGAGTATGGAAGTGATACTGCATTCTCATTATCTTCCTTCAGGGAGCACACACTTTCAGTTTGTCCCATTATCAATAACGTCTGTTTTGATTACTTGATTAATGTAGTATCTTATTCACTGAAAATAATAAGTTTCCCGTTTGTAATTAATAAATACTTTCTAAGGGGGTACATTGAAACTGTGTAAGCAGCTTATGTCTTATTTATTTTCATCAGTATGAATGAACAGTCTCTTATTTAATACAAAGGATTTAGTAAGTTATTGTTATTTAATATTCAAATTGCCCTCAAATTGGTCAGTACCACTTATCGCCAGTGTCCATCTGGCCTTTCCCATCATTCTTTTTTTAAAAAAATATATTTTTATTGATTTCAGAGAGGAAGGGAGCGGGAAAGAGAAATAGAAACAGTAATGATGAAAATCATTGATCAGCTGCCTCCTGCATGCCTCCTACTGGGGATCAAGCCCGAAATCTGGGCATGTGCCCTTGACTGGAATCAAACCCGGGACCTTTCAGTCCGCAGGCTGAAGCTCTATCCACTGAGTATACCAGCTAGGATTCCCATCCTTCTTTAAGCACTGAATTTTAGGCATGAGACCCTCCAGGTTCACCTTGCCCTTTCTTGGTCCCATCCCAGGAATCAGTCCTTTCTCAAGGAGCCTTATTTCTTTTAGAGGAGTAGGGTATATAAAAGCAAAGATCCAAGTGCAAGGCACGCTCACTGGGGTATTGTTGTGTCCAAGTCCTATCAGTGGACAGCTAGGGGATAAATGCATGTATATAAATGTACATGAATGTATTTATGTAGACACATGCACATCTATAATAATAAACGGGTACTATGCTAATTAGACCAGACGTCCTTCTGGATGTCATTCTGGACGTCCTTCCTGACGAAGCCAGGGCCAGAGGGAAGCCATCCCGGGTCCTGAGTGTCTGCAGGCGGCCCAAGGGAAGCCAGCCCGGGTCCTGGGTGCCTGCGGGCAGCCCGAGGGAAGCCCAGATCCCGGGTGCTGGAGGGAAGCCAGTGCCAGCAGCCAGGGGAAGGAGGCCTACTTTTGCATGAATTTTCATGCATCAGGCCTCTAGTACACATATAAATACACCCACATATGTGGGAACATGCACTTGTCTAATATGTACAGATATATGAACACACATGTATACACATGCAATATATACACATGCATGTGAACACATCAATATATACTTTCACAGCTATATGTATTGAAATCTATGCGTTCACACATCCAATATCTGCAGTTTTGACCCACCATCTCACCATGTCTCCAGAAAACTAGTTTTCTCCCCTTTTATATTTGTAACTCCCTTTGACAGAGATTATCCTAATAGATTGACTTATTTAATCTATTCTTGTATGTAACCAATCTCTCACTACAGCCATTGCCTCCTACTCATTCAGATGCCTCCCTCCCCACCTGGGCTCTGACACCCTGCATCAGGCTGACCCACGATAATGGCCCTCACTCTGCGTGGGCTCTGCCCTCTCACCCCACGCCAGCCTCCGTGTGAATGCCCTCCTCTACGGCCTGCCACGCTGGCATTTCTCTGGGGGAAGCCCCAGCAGAGGGACACCACCCAGCTCTGACGTTGTCTCTCCATGTCCTGGGAGAATGTCTGCAGCGAGGGAGTGCATTTTCCTTGTGTGTTAAATGAAGTAACTGATATCAATTTTCAAATTCTAAGCCAAAGTAGAGAATATCTATGTTTGAAGGTACACATTTTACAGATGTGACATTATAAATTAGGTATAAAATCTCTGGCCACGTGTTTGCCAAATCCTTTACTGGTCCTCCTAATCCCCTTTTGTCTGCCTAGAGATTAGGGTGATCTCTTTAGAAAAGGAGAAAGTCCCCCACGGAGAACCTGGTGATGGTGTCCCCTCCTCTCAGAATAAAATGCAAGCACCAGATTGCAGACCGCAAGACCGTGGCCAGGCCCCTACTTGCCTTTCCAAGTACAACTCTTCCCACAGGCCCTGCTCCTCAGGGCCGGCCTGCAGGCCTTTCTGTTCCCATCCCAACCTCAGAGCCTCTGTGCTTGCTGCTTTCTTCTGCAGACGTTGGCAAAGCTGACTTCTCACTTTTCAGTGGCAGAGCTACATTCCCACTCCTAGGTGACTTTGATCTTGGCTGAAGGAACTGATCCACCCCACCATTCTTTCAATCGAATCACCTCATTGTAGGGGCTTTGAAGTCCTTACCAACAGCTGAAATTGTTTCTGTGTGTCATTTTCTTATTCATTTCTACAGGAATCTGGATTATCCCCCGGTGGGTGTGAACGAAGTGACCGAATGAACAACCCAACAACATTTGAGAGCACTGCCCACTGGCTTTGATTTCCTGGCTGTGTGTCCTCAGGCAATTGCTTAACTTCTCTGGGCTTTAGGTTCCTTCACTCAAAAGTGGGACTGAGCATCAGCATAGCTTGGCACATAGTAGAAAGGTAGCAAACCTCTTCTCAAGGGGCCTTGAACAGTGAGATCGGCATGGGGCTTTGCAGGTCCCGACATCCTGAGCTTTCCCTTCTGAGTTCAGGCACATTTGGGTGTGTGAATCCAGTGCCCCCAGAGGTCCCTTGGCTGACCATCCCTTTTGATCTTACCCTGTGTTTTCATTTGAGAGTCACCAGCAGCCCCATCAATGAAAGAAAAGCTCTCTGTGAGCCACGCCACATGAAAAAGAAAACTTCAAAATGAGCTACAGAGGAAACCGTGATCCCTGGCCCTCATGGAGAACAGCATTTCAGGGCCAAGAGAGGTATCTCGGTTTGAGGTTTCAGGGTCTTATCGACCCGGCCAAGGCAGAGATCATTACACAGGAGAAGAGAACAGAGGAAGGGAAAGGAACCCCGAGCTGGCCTGTCACTCCGGATGAAAGGCCGCTCTATCTGTTAGCGTGCAGCCCGTGGTGAGAGCCCTGGGTAGCTAGATGTCAAAGCTGCAGACAGGGAGGATGACCTCACTGGAAAAGAGAGTGGCGGGCCTCCCTAGGATTCGAGAATACGTGTGCTAGACAAATGATCTCCATTCAGCTAAGCTAACTTATGGATGATATAAGCCCAATCAATTCCCCATTTTTCATGCTAATAGATGCAGAGTCAGCGTGGGGAGGGGAGGCGGATGAGGGTGGCTGCTGGCCAATTCCCCTTCAGAAGATCCCATTAGCCAACGGAATCTCTCTGTAAAGATTTTCCTGTCCCAGCAGAGCATCCAGCTTTTGTGAACTTGAGCAATAGTCTTTGCAACAAAACTCTCAGTTATCACACAAGGCACATCGTCCTAGGGGTTGCTGTCCAAGAAAGTGACTGATGACTCCCAACAGCAGGTGGGACTTAGGTTTACCATACAATCGACTCCGAGTTGAGGGCCCCCAGTCTCAGAGCTGAGCACCTCTGTGCCTGATTCATGGCCACTCTTCCCATCTCTGATACTTGATACTGACTGCATAAGGAGCTGGCAAAACAACACTTGGCAAGATAGTCGGAATATGTAGTTTTTTGCAGTTCACAAAGTGTTTCCACATTCATGATCTCATTTGTTCCCACTCTGTGAGGTAGGCTGAGAAAGTATTACCATCGCCTCTCCCCTCAGAGATTAGGAAATTGAGGCTCAGAGAGGCTGAGCGACTTGTCCTAGGACCACAGCAAGGTAATGGAAGTGCTGGGATTTGAACCCAGGCCTATGACCAGAGCCCACGCCCTCTCTACTAATCCAGGAGTGATACACCTGTTGGTGAGGTTTATGCTATCACTATACAGGGTTGGCACAAGTAGGTTTACAGTTTTATGTACACGAATTTATTCTTGTATTATTTATTATATTATTTTCATACTAACAACTATAAACCTGCTTTTGCTCATCCCTGTATTTATTTATTTGTTTATTTCTCACCCCAAGGATATTTTTTCCATTGATTTTTAGAGAGAGTACAAAGAAGGAGGGAGAGATAGAGAAATAGAGAAACATTGATGTGATAGAGACACATCGATCAATTGGTTGCCTCCCACACTCACCACCCTGACCCGGGTCAGGGATCGAACCTGCAACCCAGGTATGTGCCCTTGCCTGGGAATGAACCATGGCCTCCTGATCCACAGGTCGATGTGCAACCACTGAGCAACACCGGCCAGGTTCAAATATATTTTTTTAAAGAATCAAATGACTATTGTCTGAGATCTCAGATGTGGCTGGAAAACAAAATGATGAAAGTCATCGTGGTTTAAGAGTCAAATGGCAGGTCCCTGGGGCAAGCCAGATGGGAATTTCAGGGCCAATATACTCTTGGCTCACCAAAAGCTGCCTCAGCATGGCCGTGGTCTAGAAACTTAAAAGGAGGAGCTCTTTCAGTAAACTGGGAGTCCCAGGGGGAGATACTGGCTGGTGTTTTCTTCCCCAGACATCCCTTTGTTGATGGAATTACCTACCCTTCAATATGTTGGCAAGACCCCCCAGGCAGTACATTCAACACATTCATTATCATAACGGAAAGATGCCTGTTTGTTTAAAAAGTCAGGTTCTTTAGCTTCTATAAGTCTTACAACTTCCTAAAGACCCCCAGGCTCTTTGTTGAGCTGAAGAACCAAATTAGGCTTAATATGATCTAATGCAAAGGTCTGAATTATGCCTGGAGTATACTTTCTGGGAGATGAAAGGACCAATATGCTTATAAAGTTCTATTACTCTTTAAAAAGGACTTTTAAAATGTTGGAAGTACCTCCTGGCGAGGGAAGGGATTAGATGCCCTGCTTTCAGTTCATTACTTCTAATATAAACACTCGGTATTCCCCGTGTTCAGCATCACTTGACTGTCTTTATACAGACTGAGCAGATGGAGGGCCTAGGGCCGTTGTCTCTGAAGTCAGTTTAATGACTCAGGCAAAGTGAGATGTTTTGTCTGATTAAAGGTTCCATCCGCTCTTCAAAGCCACACCTTCTTCCATTTGGGAAATGACAATGTTTATGGTGCCTGTGCCCAATTGGTGGATGATGGAGCAGGTAGTAAGCAGATCACTGTGACCCAAAATACCAGTTGCAGTAAAAGAAGAGGCCCAAGTGGTCCATATGCTGGCATACGATGCAAGCCTGATAATATATAAACCTTTTCGGATGCTATCAGATACAGACATCGGATGCACTGGTAAAAATAAGTATAGAGGCATGCTCCTTAGTTTTTAAAATATTTCTAATTTTTAAAAGTGACATGCTCAGAACAGAAATTTGGAAAGTGCAGAAAAGCAAGAACAAGAAAAATCATCCATGATCTTGCAACCCAGAAATCAACACTACTGTCTTCTTGTTGTATGTTCCCTACAAATTGAGATCCTACAAATTTCATAGCTTTCTTTTTTTTTCACTTCAGATATTGTAAACATCCTTCTAAATTAACAAATATACACATATTTCATCAGCATTGATAACTGTACCTATTACATTGATGTACCATTTATCATAATTTAAGCATTGTGAAGTTGGTGGACTTTTAAGTTATTTTCAACTTTTCAGTATTATAAAGGGATGAAATAAAAACTAAACCCGCTGTGCAGGAATCCTTTCTGATGATTTTCTCAGTATAAATTCCTGCAGGATTACAGGGGCCGAGGCAGTACACATTTCAGATTTGACATTTACTATAAATCAGCCCTTCACAGTTTGAAAGGGGAGTATGTTTGGGTGCTCATCCTTTGGATTCTGATCCATACAACTTACCATTTTGACACATTTTTCATCAATTTTAGAGGGAAAAAGGACTATACCTTGTTTTTTTCTAATTGGCTTAAATAACGATGAACCTGTTTTGACTCTGTGAATTGGTTGTGAATAGCCCCCCCTCCCTCTTATTGTAAATTTTCTTTTCAAGTCCTTTGTTAACTTTCTATTGTTTAAAGAATTTGTCAAGTTGTAATCTTCATCTATCACATGTTTATCGTTATTTACTTCTGCTAATAGTGGATTTTTATGTGTCAAGTATACATGCATATCTTTTTATAACTACATTTATTTTTTTAAATATATTTTATTGATTTTTTTACAGAGAGGAAGGGAGAGGAATAGAGAATTAGAAACATTGATGAGAGAGAGAGAAACATGAATCAGCTGCCTCCTGCACACACCCTACTGGGGATGTGCCCGCAACCCAGGTACATGCCCTTGACCGGAATCGAACCTGGGACCTTTCAGTCCGCAGGCCGATGCTCTAGCCACTGAGCCAAACCGGTTAGGGCTATAACTACATTTCTTTGTGGTTTCTGTATTTGTCCCTCTGCTGAGGAAAGCCTCCTCCATCCCAAAGTGAGAGGGTCATCCTTATTGCTTCCATTTTTAATAGTTTCGTTTTAAAGTTCAATTTATATTTTTTTAAATGAAAAAATGGCAACATACCTTGAAATTCCATAGAATTATTGGTCAAAAAGGCAAGACAAAGTCCTACCATCTCTTTCTTTGGCAGCAGAAAGAGAAAACGGCATGATGAAAATGGGGAAAAGACCAGACTGACAATGCCTTCCTCCTGTACTAAGATTTTGTGCTCTTCATAATTAACTTTTCATCAACTCTTTTTGACAAAACTCACTTTAACATTGGTGACTGATACATTTTAAGCTATCAGCAAGAAAAGGTGTCCAGTGTGAACATGAGAAGCTAAGAATTACAGTGTTTAGACCCCTTTCGTCCATCTGAGCAATTCAGGCAATCTCCTCAAGACACTCAGACTTCAAAAGGGGAGCAGGTCAGAGAGAAAGCTGTGCGTCTGTGGAACACACTGACCTGCCTGAGACGCATGTGGCAACCTGGTGAGGACATCCTGAGAGAAGAGGACATGAGCTGCACTTGGAAAATTGGGTGGAGTTAACCAGATGGAACTAAGGGAGAAGGAAAGCAAGGCAGGGGACCAGAGTGAGGAAAGGTGAAGAGAAGAGGGCCTGGCAATAACAACGTTCCTATTTCACCATGGGCTTGGAAACATGTTACTACTTCTCATCTCTGAACCTAGGTTTCCTTGTCTGTGAAATGGGGAACAATATGAAGAATTTACTTTTAAAAAATCCAAGTAGGACTTAAATAATAGGAGAGTATAGGTTTACAGCCTTCAGATGTGACTTAATCCAGGAACTTAAATGATGTCAATAGGACCTGGTACTATCCATCTTCAGGTTCTCTGTCATCTCTGCTGGCTCCATGTCCAGGCTCCATGCGATGGCAAGATGACAGACCCAGCTCCCCACCCACATCCTGTCGGGGTCAAGTCCAGGATTCACTCTGATTACACTGGGTCACATGCCTGCCTATGAAGCAATCACTTTTGAGTGTGGTCAGAGTGATAGGATTTCCTGATTGGCCAGGCCTGAATTAGGTGCTCTGTCCTTGGAGCCAGGAGTGGAAGCCAACCTCCAACCTGAAACCCAGAGCCCTACTGTCATGGAGCATGTTTCCCCAGAGGAAGTGAGGTGCACTGCTCCCCGGGGAAGAGGGAATCGATGCTGGCCAGGCTACAACAACACTCCTTTGGGCCAAGGGTATTTTATGATGCCGCAGATTAACCTTCAGTGGTTGAGGGATTAGGTATCATCCATCCCATATTACGGATGACAACAATAGAAGTTCAGAGGGATTAAGTAACTTTCCACAAGGTCTCCCAGCTAGTAACAGACACGACTAAAATTCACACAAAGCCAAGCCTCCATGAGAGAATATTTCAGTCAAGGCTTCTTTCCACAACAGGACTGTTTAGGATCAAGCCTGGGCCAGACATCGATATCAATTTTCAAATACTAAGCCAAAGTAGAGAATATCTATCTATATGTTTGAAGGTACACATTTTACAGATGTGACATTATAAATTAGGTATAAAATCTCTGGTCACCGGTGTTTGCCAAATCCTTTACTGGTCTTCCTAATCCCCTTTTGTCTGCCTAGAGATTAGGGTGATCTCTTTAGAAAAGGAGAAAGTCCCCCACTGAGAACCTGGTCATGGTGTCCCCTCCTCTCAGAATAAAATGCAAGCACCAGATTGCAGACCGCAAGACCGTGGCCAGGTACTAAGGGAGAAGGAAAGCAAGGCAGGGGACCAGAGTGAGGAAAGGTGAAGAGAAGAGGGCCATCTTACAGGTACCATCTCACACCTGTAAGATGTACCTGTAAGGGCCAGGTAGCTCTCTGTTGACTTTTGACTGGCTGACCGGGCCACCCGCGGCCATCTTCACCTCGTCCCCACTGGTTTTATCCTGAGAACAGACTGAAGGAGCGCCAGCTCTGTGCCTGCCATGGGTTGGTAGGGATTAATGACTCTGAGAAACTGACCTGACAGGTGTGAAAGGAAAATTTCTGAATGTAAACTGCCTTCTGCCACATGCAATCATCCGCGAGTCAAAAAGAAGGAAGATGACAAATTGGCCATTTTCTGGCCCCCGTGCCACAAAGGTAATAAATCTGCTTTCTCTCTCAGCTGATATTGCCTAATACAAACATAAAGCATTTCAATTACACATTTCAATGTGTAATGGTTGTTAGGCCCACAACAGGTCAAATCTCTTATCTTTCCTAAGGATCCAGTTCTAATACACAAACGAGCCTAATATGAAAATGCTGCCCTGGACTGTGGGGCCTTCTTGTTGCCAAGCACACAAGCCGTGAGGTGCTGTTATGGTCTCAGGGTGCAGTGGCCAACAGCACAGCATTTACAGACAGGCTGCAGAGCTCCCACTGACCAGCTCTGTAATCTCCCTGGGCCTAAATTTTGTCATCTGAAAAAGGGGACTATGTAGTGATATCTTTCTCACACGGTTGGCTGTACCACCACATTTTTTCACTCTATTGATATTTATTCTGCACCCAACACATGTCATGTACTGACTTAGGAGGGGATACAGAGTAGGTAACATAGTTTAGTTGCTGCCTTTTTACAGGTGTGGCTTATTTAAAATGCTGTTAATATTATACCATACACAAAAATAAACTCAAAATGGATAAAGGACTTAGATGTAAGACGGGAAACCATAAAAATCTTAGAAGAATCCACAGGCAGCAAAATATCAGACATATGTCGTAGCAATATCTTTATTGATACAGCTTCTAGAGCAATGGAAACTAAGGAGAAAATAAACAAATGGGAATACATCAACATCAAAAGCTTCTGCACAGCAAAAGAAACCATCAACAAAACAAGAAAGCCCACTGCATAGGAAAACATATTTGCCAATGTTATATCCGATAAGAGGTTAATTTCCAAAATTTATAGGGAACTCATACATCTTAACAAACGGAAGATAAACAATCCAATCAAAAAATGGGCAAAAGACCTAGATAGACACCTTTCAAAAGTGGACATACAGAAGGCCAAGAGACATATGAAAACATGCTCAGTCACTAATCATCTGAGAGATGCAAATCAAAACAACAATCTCACACCTGTAAGAATGGCTATCGTCAACAACTCAACAAATTACAAATGCTGGCGAGGATGTGGAGAAAAAGGAACCCTCGTGCACTGTTGGTGGGAATGCAGACTGGTGCAGCCACTGTAGAAAACAGTGTGGCGTTTCCTCAAAAAAATTAAAAATGAAACTCCCATTTGACCCAATGATCCCACTTCTAGGAATATATCCCAAGAAATCAGAAACACCAATCAGAAAGAATATATGCACCACTATGTTCATAGCAGCACAATTCACCATAGCTAAGATTTGGAAACAGCCTAAGTGCCCGTCAGCAGATAAGCAGATTAAAAACTGTGGTACATCTACACAATGGAATACTACACTGCTATAAAAAAGGAACTCTTACCATTCACAACAGCATGGATGGACATAGAGAGCATTATGCTAAGAGAAAAAACCAGGTGTACTGGTTAATAATACGAATTTTTTCAATAGATGGAGTTACACATATGTTGATATATATTCGATTTGATATGTATGCTATTTTGTTGTATTCACAATAAGCTTCAAAACTTCATGTCAAATTTGCTGAAGGTGTTAACATCATAGATATTTTTACACTGAAAAATGTCAAATTTCATGCCAAAAAAGAACATTTGCGGGAAGTATTAATTCATTACTTTATTTGGAAGAAAAGTGCTACTGAAAGTTACCATATACTTTGCGAAGCTTATGGTGAACATGCTCCATCTCAAGATCCTTGTGAATGCTGGTTTAAATGCTTTAAGTGATGGTTTAAGTGATGATTTCAATGTGAGAGACAAAGAATGTCCAGATGAACCGAAAAAGGTTGAAGACCAACAATTACAACCATTATTGGATGAAGATGCATGTCAAACTCAAAAACAACTTGCAGAAAGATTAAATGTTGCTCAGCAAACAATTTTGGATCGTTTACAAGCAAAGGGAAAGATTTTAAAGGAAGGAAAATGGGTGCCACAGCAACTGAACGAAAGACAAATGGAAAACCTAAAAGTCATCAGTAAAATGTTGCTTCAACGGCACGAAAGAAAGTCTTTTTTGCATCGAATTGTGACTGGCAATGAAAAATGGATTTATTTTGAGAATCCCAAATGCACAAAATCATGGGTTGATCCAGGTCAACCATTAACGTGGACTGCAAGGCCAAATTGCTTCGGAAAGAAAACAATGCTCTGCATTTGGTGGGATCAGGAAGGTGTGGCGTATTATGAGCTTCTAAAACCAGGTGAAACAGTTTATACTGATCACTACCGACAACAAATAATCAATTTGAACCACGCTTTGATCCTAAAACGACCAGAATGTGCCAGAAGACACGGCTAAGTAATTTTGCTTCATGATAACACACCATCACACATTTCAAAACCAGTTAAAGACACGTCAAAAGATCTTGCCTGGGAAGTATTAACCCACGCGCTGTATTCACCAGACCTTGCTCCTTCAGATTCCCACCTGTTCTGATCAATGGCACATGCATTTTCTGAGCAGCACTTCAAAACATAGGAAGAAGTGGAAAATTGGGTCTCTGAATGGTTTGCCTCAAAACAAGAAAAGTTCTATTGGGACGGTATCTACAAATTACCTGAAAGATGGGGGAAATGTGTAGCTAGCGATGAACATTACTTGGAGTAAAGCACTTTTGATGTTTCTCTTGAAATTACCATGTTTTCTTTGATTATAAAATCCACATTAACCGGTACACCTGTAACCCAGTCGGAGAAAGATAAATATCACATGATCTCACTTATTTGTGGAATATAATGAACAACATAAACTGATGAACAAAAATAGATCCAGAGACAGAGAAGCATTGAACAGACCATCAAACCTCAGAGGGAAGGGGGTGGGCGGTAAAAGATTAACCAAAGGACTTGTATGCATGCATATGAGCATAACCAATGGACACAGATACAAGGGGGTGAGGGCATGTGCTGGAGGGGGTGGGAGTGGCTGGGGAGAGGTCAATGGGGGGAAAAGGAGACATATGTAATACTTTAAACCAGGGGTCCTCACACTACGGCCCTCGGGCCACATGCGGCCCGCCGAAAACATTTATCCGGCCCGCCGGGTGTTTTTGCCGCCGCTGCCTGTCCTGCTTAGCAGCCGACTCGTCCCGGGCCCGCAGTGCGCATGTGTGGAATGTCTTAGGGACAGTGAACTGGCCCCCTGTTTAAAAAGTTTGAGGACCTCTGCTTTAAACAATAAAGAAATAATAAAAATAAGATGCTGTTAAGCATAAAGGTGGTACTGAAAATTCATATTAACCAATAAAACTCCCCTATAAATCTGAAATTCACTATGATGTGTTACAAATGAGATGAGTGGTGATATGAAAATGGGTAATTGGGAAATGTGACTCAGTTCTAAGAAGAGTGGGAATTGCCAAGAAGATGAATTCCCACTCACTGTAGGAACCAGGAATTAATCCATCAAAATGCAGACAGACTGTGCCTTTCCTGACCCTTGCCCTTTGCAGTGTGCCTGCTGCTAGTCCCATCAAGCCAGGAGTCTGTGTTTCCACATCATGAACCTGGGCTGGTCTTGTGACTTGGCCCGATTCTCCTTCCCAGGCAAGGAGACAGGGCAATGGAATAAAAAACCAAGAGAGGGAGTGCCCTCCTCGGCCCTGGATCTGTCTCTTGCTTCAACAGTGTTTGGAAGGAACAGACCCAGGGACGCCCCTTCCTCTAGCCTCCTACCACTCTCCTGCTCTTATTCACTCACCACTTTCAGAACCACCGCCAAGACCAGCCAACACACCGGTTTCTTTTCTACCTTAACTCCTTATTGCCGAACAACCATGAGCTCCCAAATTCATCAGAATTATTCCACCGAGGTGGAGGCTGCGGTCAACCACCTGGCCAACCTGCCTCCACCGCCAAGACCAGCCAACACACCGGTTTCTTTTCTACCTTAACTCCTTATTGCCGAACAACCATGAGCTCCCAAATTCTTGGCTGAGAAAAAGCGAAGCGGCAGGGTCCTGAGTGGCTCTTAAAGATGCAAAACAAGCGCGGTGGCCGCATTCTCTTCCAGGACGTGCTGAAGCCTTCCCAAGAGGAGTGGGGCAAAACTCAGGACGCCATGGAAGCCGCCCTGGCCTTGAAAGGAACCTGAACCAGGCCCTTTTGGAGCTGCAAGCCCAGGGTTCTACCACGCAAATCCTCAGCTATTTGACTTCCTGGAGAACCACTTCCGGGGTGAGGAGGTGAAACTCATCAAGAAGATGGGCTACACCTGGCTCACCTCTGCAGGCGGCCGGCCCCCAGGCTGGGCTGGTTGAGTATCTCTTCTAAAGGCTCACCCTCAAGCACCATTAGGAGCCTTTGGAGCCCAGAGGCCTTTGAGGGGCCCCTCTGCATCCCCCCGGTGTCTGGCTTTTACCTGAGCCTCTCCCCAAAACTACTAGCCATTCTTTTAACCACCCTGAAGCCTCTCCCACGCATTGAACCAAATGAAACTATAAAGCTTTTTGGAAAAAAAAAAAAAGGAAAAGAAAAAACAGATAATAGAAATAAATCCAGAGAGCATTAGATAACGAGATTCTCAAAGATGAGCTTTGTTCAAAAAGATAATACTTAAAATGTCAGCAGGCAACAGGAAGTTATGAAGTAAAATAAATAGAAACAAAAAATTGAACTGTAGAGTCACTGAAATGAACAGTTTAACAGCGTATTAAACACAACTGAAAAGTGAAGTGGAAAACAGGACCCATGAGAAAACCAGAGGGATGCCTGGAGAGAGAGAAAAATGGAATGCAAGCTCTTTGGCAGAATAGAGAGGGAATGCTTCCTAACCCTTTTTATGAGGCCAGAGCAACCTGAGAGCAACACCTCGCAAGGACATTACAGAAAGGAAAATTACAGGCCGGTCTCTCTCATGAACATAGAGGCAAAAATCCTAAGCAAAATATTAACAAGCCTGACCTACTAATTATGGAAAGGATAACACATCACATCCAACTTGGGTTTGTTCCAGGAATTCAAGGTTGCTTTAACATTTGGAAATCAGGCAATGTAAGCCATTATATTAATAGAATAAATGGAGGGAAATGAGTGTCTCAATACATGTAGAAATGTGTTCAATAAAATTCAACACCCACTTACGATTCAGAACTCATAGCAAACTTTAAATAGGATGGGAATTCTGTCATCTAATAAAAATATCTACAAAAGACATATATTTTTCATCAATAGTGAGATGTTAAGAACTCTTTTTCTGGGCTGGGGAAGGAGACAGTGATGCCCATTAGCACGGCTCTGCTTAATTGTCACACATCCTGGTAGTGGAAAAAGGCAAGACAAATAATGAAGATGCATAATGAGTGAAAGAACAAAGCTACTATTATTTCCAGACAAATAATTATAACAGTTATAGAATCCAAAAGAATCTACAAACTATTGGAACAAATTTATTAAGATTGCTAGATATAAGGACAATATGAAAGAAATATGTTGTTTTCCTATCTAAATTTATTAAAACACAAAAAACTAAAAACTTTAAAAAAGCTTACAAAAATAATTTAAAGTTTTACAAAAATAATTCTTAAAATTGCAAAAATAATTTAGAACTTTACAGTTTATAATGGCATTAAGAAACATCCAATACCTGGGGGTGGGGGGTGTCAAACAATATGTAAGATATCCACACGGAAAATCATACAATGTTACTGAAGTTAAAGAAGGTCTAAATAACTTGAGGAATACACATGTTTATAGATCAGAAGCCTTAATCTTTTCAGAGGTTAATTCTAATCTATATAGTTAATGGAACGCTGTCAAAATCCCAGCCATCTTTGTAGGAATGGACAAGCTGATTCTAAAATGTGTATGGAAATACCAAGGGCAAATTAGTCTGATGCAATTATGATGGGAAAAAAAGTGGAAAGAATAGTGCAACAACATTAAATGTATGGTTAATAAGATAGAGTAGTAATGACACAAGAATCATCAAATAGAACAATGGCACAGAAAAAAAGAGCCCAGCATGAGGCCCCGGGTTCATTCCCCGGCACCTCCACCAAAAAAAAAAAATAATAATAATAAAAAGAGCCCAGAAACAGACCTCCACATATGTAGACACTTGGTTTAGGCCAAACTTGCACCACAAAACTGTCCTTACAGTTTCAATAAGCTGGGCTGTATCAATTTGCTCTTTATATTAAATAAAGACCTTTACCCCTATATCATGCACACAGAAAATCAATTGTAGGTGGGTTAGAGAAGTAAAAGTGATAATAAGACAATAAAGCTTCTGGAACCCATATAGGAGAGTCTCTTCATGACTTTGGAGTAGGGAAAGGGTATTTAAATGGAATGGGTGCAAAAAAACACTAACCCTACAAACAAAGAATGATAACTGCCCTCCATCAAAAGACATCCTTACAAGAATGAAAATGTAGCATAAAGACTGAAAGAAGATATTAACAAAGTCTGTCA
>NW_005871131.1:2389892-2503372 GCF_000147115.1 Myotis lucifugus
GAGGCCCAATGCACGAAGATTCGTGCAAGAATGGGCCTTCCTTCCCCTGGCTGCCGGCACCACCTTCGCTCTGGCAGGAGCTGCCTTTCTGACTTCCCACGCTGCCCAGAGGCCTGGAGCGACTGGGGGCGGGGTTTTCTGCCCTGCCCCCGGCCACTCAGCGCCTGCATATGTAAATCAACCTGCCATCTTTGTTGGGTTAATTTGCATTCTCACTCCTGATTGGCTGGTTGGTGTCTCGAAGGTACAATTTGCATCTTTCTCTTTTATTAGTATAGATAAATTAATATATAAATTAATAAGATCACCCAACAGAAAAATGGGCAAGAGGCTCTACTTCATCAAAGAGGATATCCAAAAAGTTAATAAACATACAAAAAGATGTTCAATGTTTTTCATAAATAAGAAACTATAAATTAAAACCACAATAAAGTACTGGGGCACATCAATCAGAATGGCTTAAATTAAGGAGTTGTACAATAGCAAGTGTGAGAATGAATGAGAACTAATGAGGACATTCAGATGCTGCCAATTGGAGTAAAAATTAATGCAGCAATTAAAAAAAACTTCTTGGCATTGATTACTGAACCTGAACTTACACTTACTATATGACCTAATAATTTCAGCCCTAGACATATCGTCAACAGAAGTGCGTGCAAGTATGCACCAGAGACACGCACAGGAATGCTCATATACCTGTTACCCATATAAGCCCAGAGATAGAAACAACCCCGAAGTCTATAAGCATTAAGGTGAATAAATAAATGGTGGTATATTTATAAAATGGAATACCTGGCTTAGAACCATGATAATGTCCTTACCATGGCAAGGACAATGAATCAACCTGGATGAAAAGCCCAAACTGCTGAATGAGAGAAGTTGTGTCCTAAAGAGTCTATGTGGTATGGATCTTCTTATATAAAACACAGGGGGGTGGGGGGGGGGAGGGGAGACAGGCAAAACTAGAAGGTTTAGGAATGTATGCTGAGCTGATAGAACCATAAAGGAAGGCAAGGAAATGAGTTCCACAAAGATCAGATCAGGGTCTCTTTCCTGGGGTGGGGAGAACGGATCAGGCACAAGCTGGGCCTCTGGGGGCTTGGAATGTTCTGTTGATATGGTGATGGTTACCTGAGGTTTCACTTAGTGATAAATCACTGATCTGTACATTTCCAATGTACACAATGTCTTTTTATTATTATTACTGATTTCAGAGTGAGGAAGGGAGAAGGATAGAGAGATAGAAACATCAATGATGAGAGAGAATAATCAATAGGTTGCCTCCTGCATGCCCCCTACTGGGGATGGATCCCGAAACCCAGGAATGTGTCCTGATAGGAATGGAAACGTGACCTCCTGGTTCATGGGTCAATGCTCAACCACTGAGTGACACTGGCTGGGCTACACTGTTCCTTATGTACTACATTTTACCACACAAATGTTACAAATATGCCAGCAACGTAGGATGGGTGAGAATCACTGATTTGCCTAATGGAGACAAAGAAGGCAAAAAGTATTCGAGATCAAGATATTTCTAAACTTTCTTGCTCCTATACCCCTCCCTAAAAAAAACTTTAAAAACTTATATATGATCTTTTGCCTTTTTAATCCAACAACTAACATTTCTCAACATGTTTAAATAGTTACAGCATATTGAAACTATTAAAATTTTATAATAGAAATCTTTTACTATTCTAAAATATATCCAATGAAATATAAATACATTGGTGATTTGAAACCCACCATTTAAAATATAAATGAACAAGGTCTTTGACCGAGAAATTTTGTATTTTTCTTGAAATGTTTTTCCCTTCTCTTTTCTATGGAATTGAATACTAATGCAATGCTGTTTCCATGTTTACAAGTCTCCTATTGATTACCTATCATAATACTCTGTGACACAAATATGTATAAAACCTAGAATTTAGAATTTCCTGTGACCTTCAATTTATAAATAAAAAATTCTTCTGGGTGGAATTTTCATTATGCAGTACTAATACATAATTGATTAAAATATAAATATATTACACATTTGTATAAAATATTATTAGACAGATAAAATGTATACTTTTATTGGTAATGCATCTCTTAATAAACCAAGTAGGGGTAGGCTTATGGCGCATTCATGAGAGAAGTTTGAGCACTCTAAGTTGTCCCTTTGTTTGGCACCCTGAGACACTGTACATCTCAGGCAGCACACCACGCTAGGACAGGATGTGAGAGGCCGGCCCTTCCTTTGTAAGGGAGCAGAAAAGAGACTGTAAAAGGACAGGTGGGAAAGAGACCGGGCATGATGCCTTTCCTGAGAGCTACCAATGCTCCACGCATGTCCATGCCCTCCATGACTTTACCTGGAACCCGGAGCCTGCTCGGTCCTCACAGCCCACATCTCCATTCCTTCCCAGCGGATGGCTCTCAGAGTTCCCCCTGCAGGATTGAGGCTTGACAAACACACGTTTCATAGGCTGCCTTTCCTTCCCCATCACCTGTCCTCACTCTCCCACAGGTGTTTCCTGGGATCGCCTTCCAAACTAACGGTTTGTTACTATGCCCGCTGCTGGGGGAACTCAAACTAAGGCCTGCCTCAACTGCTGGTGTATCCTCAACTAAAGCAATTTTAGCAAAGATTAAAGTAGAGGGTGTGGGAACATACTCTTCTAAAACTCCCTGTGCATACATACCCCTTGGGGTGCACTCGTGTACCGTAGGGGTGCACAGAGCCAAGTTGGAAGCCACAGAGAGTCATGCCTTTAGGTGAGTAGGCAACTCCATTCTCTTGTGCTTTGCAGGGACTGGCCATAAGCCAGTAAGGAGACAGCATCTGGATTAATGGATACTAAGGATATGAACATACTTCATAAATTGTAAAGAGGATTCTTATTTGGACACTGGACTGGGAATCCTGGGGTCTGGGTTATAGTCTAATGTTGCCCAGCTCTAATGTTGACTTACTGTATGGCCCTTCTCTTTCCCTTTTCCCCTCAGTTTTGCAATGTGCATAATGTGGTAGTTAGACAACAATTGGTTTATTTTCATATAGTTTTGACTTTATTCTTTTCATAAGCCGGAATGAACATGTGTTCAAATGCTTCAATGAAGATAAGTTTGAGAGATCATTCTGGCTCAGAAGGCAGAAGTTCTCTGTCTCCCAAATCCTGACTGGTTCTGGGTGGTGTGGTTCCTCTTTGAAGAAATCACTGCCATGTCCCATATATGAATCAAAACTACATCCTGAACTTCTGGGAAATGTCTTTATGGGAATGGGCCATTGCTAGCTCCATTCTATGGGGCATACACAGATAAAGACCATACAACATAAAATTATAACATCATGTAACATAAGAAACCCATAGAATAAAACCATTCCTTTTCTTTGCATATGAATAAAGCCCCAAATTCTTAACACCCTCTAGTTTTTCATCCACTTATGTGGCTTCCAAATCTTTGTACCACCAGCTCCCTTCAATTTATAAATAAAAAAGGGTAGAGATCATCACATGTCATAAGCTCAATAAATATTTGTTGAACTAAAGATCCTCAGAGTTTGTACCCCTATTTTTGGTTGCAGCTATCTCTTAATATACCCCAGAATTTTCTTCAGTCCTGATTAGTAGTTTTTTATCTTTCTTGGGTCAGGGACCCTACTGCTAAAATCTGCTAAAAGCTATGGATTGCCTCTCCAGAGAATAAACACATTTGTACAAATATACACTTTTATCATATTCTCTAAACATGGACCCAGAAAATCCTTGAGCCTCAGGTTAAGCACTTCCGTGGGAGTCCTAGAATAGCATAAGTCCTCCTGATTGGCACTGACTACCTGGAGGGAAGATTTGAAAGGGAGTCTAAGGTTAATGCACTTTCAGAAGGAAGGAAAACCATGTGCCTGGAGGGGGTTGTGGCAGCCCAAGCCAGGTATCTGCCATTGTCTTCTAGACTTACAGCTCCATTTCACAAACATATTTTGTATTTCCTCTCCCCCCGCTCCTCTACATCTTCCTTCCAGAATTTTCCCTAAATGTCACGGACCTTCATGGGAGGCGGTAGAGATTTCAGAGTAAGAGATAAGAATACAGGTTCCAGAGTCCAGCAGAACAATCCACTGTTGGCCTCTTGCTACCTGTGCCACCCCTTATAGGTTATTACAATCTCTCACTGCCTGTTTCCTCATGTGCGGAATGGGGAAAGTAAAATCATTTTAAGGGACCCATCTCATAGAAGGAGTTTCTTGATGATTAAGGGAGACAATGCAATTCACTTAGCACAGTGAATGCCATCCCACCTATACGTAGAAAACATTCCTGCCCGGCCAGTGTGGCCCAGTGGTTGAGTGTCAACCCATGAACCAGGAGGTCACCATTCGATTCCTGTCAGGGCACATGCCCAGGTTGCAGGCTCTATCCCCAGTAGGGAGCGTGCAGGAGGCAGCTGATCAATGTTTCTGCTAATCTGTTTCTATCTCTCCCTCTCTCTTCCTCTCTCTAAAACCAATGAAAAAGGACATATTAAAAATGAATAAATAGACATTTAATATTTTCTAACTCACTTAATACCTTTCTCTCAAGATAGAGTTTCTCATGGAGGCTTAATATTTCCCTGTTAATAAGATTTAGTATTTTCCTCTTCCATGTCCATTAATGTGTTGACGTTGCCATTATTATTATTATTATTATTATTATTATTTCTTTTCTCAAAATAGTTTGTGTACAGAGGTGTCTCATCATTACAGGGCTAACCTCATTGTATAAGGTAAAAATTGTAGGTAATTGAAAAAATCCTTGAAAAATGTTATAGATCCACAAGAAAATACAGCACACATGAATTCAGATATCAAACAAAAACTATAATTATTTTGTAATTCACATGTCTGTATATCTAGGCACTCAACCCTAGTAGTAAGTAGAGAATAGTGGAGAATTCAAAAATGTTCTCATGTTCCTATAACATTAACTCCATTCTGTTTCAATATTGAGCTGCAATAATTTTTAATGTAATAGTAGGATCCTATCTGTCACTGTGCCAAGCACATACAGGTGATGAACAAGTATTTGTTAAATTGAATTGACCTGCATAACCAGGTCATTGAATCTGGCATTATCGATATCTCAAAATGGCTCATTTTTGGAACTCATCCTTGAGAGGACATGGACCCAGAAAAGGGTAGTAGGAACAAACATAATGTACCTTGTTCAAGAATAAATTTTGTTCATAGATATGCCAAAGGACTAATATCTTTCATGTATAAAGAACCCAAATAGAACAAATGAAACCACCCAAAATGAAGCTAAAAGATGCGATTTATTATTTTACAGAAGATGAAATACTGATGTGAAAAAGGATCGATCACGTATTAAGTAACGAAAGGTGAACTAAGTCAGTAATATGCCATGTTGATCCATCAAACTTGTAACAATGGAAAAGAATTATATTACTCAAGGTAGATGTGCTCATGGCACGTACTTACAGGCACTTTCCTATCCCATCACTGGGATTGTGAAGTGGAACCAGCTTTCAGAAATGTCATCCATTACAAATGCCTTAAAATGGTCATTTTTGATTCAACCAAGGTGCTTCTAACCTGCGGAAAGAATTGGAGAAGTGTACAAAAATGAGTGCACCAGGATGCTGATCACCAGTTCTGCCCTGCATTGAGCCCCACTTTAGGTGAACTCCTCTGGCCCACCTCCAGCCAGCCTTGCCCTTCCTTTCAGAATGAGGGAGCCTTGAACCAAGGGGTCATGCCTATCCTGTGCTCCTCCCTCTAGACCACGCCCCAGGTGCTCAGGACCTGGGAAAGGCCTTGAGCTCCGAGGCCCATCTCCCAAGGGTTGCCTGGGCCACCAGTGTGCTCTGCCTTAGGCTTAAGGGGTAGCTGTTTGCAGGCAGTGTAGACAGAATTTGAACATGTGGACACAAGAGGACTCTGCTTGTATAAAATTAGCTGTGTTTGGAAAGGGCTCCAAGGGTACAGGAGCTCACCTTGCATCACTGTGTTCCAGCATGGAACCCAAAAGGTCCAAGGAGTCTGAATTTGAACCTGACCCTCCAGGTCCTTACAAAGTCATATTTATCTAGATTGGAGGATAAAACATTTTTTTTTAATTGAGCACCTTATAGGCTGGCTTCACAACTTTAAAACATTTAGTCACACACTGTGTCAGCCTTCATGATTCTCTTGGATGGACCAGGCTGCAGATGCACAAGTGTTAAGGGGAGCCTGCCCATTCCAGTCTCATTTTGACATAGAAACTAGAAGCAAGTCATACTAATTGACATGGAAAGATGTTTTAAGCTACACTAAGAAGACGCGGTCTAAAACATTTGATTCCATTTGTGTGTGAAGAGGGGTGTAAGAGTGAACATATGTACACTCTTTTAAAAGCAAAAAGACATGAAAGGCATTCAGCAGCATGCTGACAGGTTATCTCGGTGGAATGGGAGGGTGGGCAGGATTTCAGTGATGCTATGTACTTAATTTTTGCTCATTTGAATTTTCTAATGTTTCAGCAAGGAACATGTATTATATGTGAAATAGAGTAAATAGTAAATGAAATAAAATCAGCCTCAGGGGTAGCCTGCAGCCAGTTTTTGCAGAGGAGTTCACCGGGAAGGGCATCTCTCTCCTCCCGCGTGTGCCCTAAGTCCCCTACTGGACTTGACCACCTGAGCCACAGGCTCCCAACTTTGCACAACACTTGTCATGCTCTTCTTTCTTTCAGAGCTGGGCTTCAGTTCCCGGACCAGAGGAGGAGAGGCTTAGGGTGCCCTCTGGGATTCCCAGGGGTGAAAGGCATGCCCAAGCTGAGGTCCCCCATTCTGACCTGGAGCTGCTGGCTCACCAGTTAATGTATGCTCACTCACACCTTGACCCATCATTGGGGCAGAACTCCTTTCAACAGAGTCGGTGTGGAGGCAGCAAAGGTGAGAGTAACACAAGAGACTTTAATTAAGTTCTCCTGGGATGGGGGTGTCTGGGAGGCGGCGAAGGGGAATGGACCTGGCCGGGCTGTTTTCTTTCCTGGGTGCTTACAGCCTTCATACGATCGCTTAAAGTTAAAACAATATACAGAAGCTTAGTTAATTTATGTCCACTTCCTACCCTCTGTTTAATTCATTAACTGTTTCCTTAACTTATTGGGTGATTGTGAACGCTGGCCCAAGAGTTTATTGTCCGGATGACATTTCAGCTTTTCATTACCAGTTTTACTTTGAAAAAATACAATGGTAAACTGATCACAGATGAAAACTTTCATTAGTGGAAAAGGGTTAAAAGAAACCCACACAGGCATCTTTGTAACTTCTCGGCACTCACAGGCCAGTGCCCATTTCGAATGTTAATTGTATGTGAATGATGGGATCCACGCTGCTCTAAAGGGGCCTCGGAGCTCATTCCAGTCAATGAAATTCAGAGTGCTGAGAAACAGTTGTGTGAAAGTTCTCTGCCCAACGCAACACACACAATTTTGTGAGCCGATGGCTCAGAGTCAGCTGGCTTAGTATCTCTAGCTGAGAAGGGTGAGAGCCAGCAAGACTAATGGGAGAATAAGGAGCCATTTTTATGAGTTTCAGAGAGAAAGGAGGGAGGGAGGGTCAGGAATGTATGAGAACAACGTGATTGCCCTTTTCATATAGGTTAATGTGTGGAGGGGCTGGGTTCAGTTGCAATGCCTTGTGAACTGCTATTGTTTCAATAACTCCTAAGCACAACACTATTGGTTCTGTGACCTTGAATCACATCACTTTCTTTACTTCTTCATCACTTTCACTTCTTAATCTGCAAAATAGGCACCACAGTAATACACACACCTCAGGGGCCTGCTGTGGAGCAGAGACAGAAAGGTGAACGTAACACGCATGCGCATAGGAAGGGCCAGTCACAAGCACCCACTTAATGGGAGCTTTTTTTTTTTTTTACACTGATTATTGGAAATAATAAAAAAATGGTTTAGAATTTAAGAAGGCTGAAAGCATAGATAACACACACCCTGATCGGCTCAATATTAGATCAGCATGTGCCAGATGTGACTGACGGTGTCTCATTCACACCCCGTAAAGCAGGCTCTTTCGTATCAGGGAGCGAGTAAAAGTTCCTAGGAGAGAAATGGTTCGGATGAGAGGCAGGCCCAGAGCAGACGCTGCGAGCAGCCACGTTGCTGGGGAGAGTGAGCGTCCTCACCAGGCAGCAATGATGGATCTGTGCCCTGGAAATAGGCAGGGTGGGTCCTATAATGCCACACAATGCGGAAGCTCGGTGATTAATGGTCTACCAAAGACCATGCAGCCACCGATGATTAATCTTTATTATTTTCATTGACGATAAGAGCGTTGCCAATTCAGTTGGAAAAGACCACTGCAAAGGGGTGTGAAACCTCGAAACAGAGATGAATGCTACATGCCCAGAAGCCAGCATCCTCCAGCAAAAGAAAGATATTCATCATAGAATTACCGTCACCCAGAGAAAAAGCCTCCAAAATAAAGGTTGGGAGAAAACTAGCTTTCTCACAGGTTTATAAAGCCATGCCAGGAGGGACAATGAGGGCAACACTGTCCTCTGAAAAGAGAGGGCCCAGAATTAATGAGACACTCAGCTCGGGCCAACGGGTCAAAAATGACACAGGGGGTTGTGGCAGTTCATTGCTATTCACATGCCTGGAGAAGCAGCCCTGGGACGATGGGGAAACAAGCCGAGAGGAGACCTGGAATAGAGAACGCGGCTCAGGTCCAGGTTTGGGGACAGCACAAAAACTGGGGGGGTGTGAGAAAATAACCTCATTTACTGTGTAAGGACAAGGGTCTGAGGCAACCTAGGTTTCAGTCTGAAGAGTAAATATTCCATGAGAGCGAATGGTCGAACCAGCTGACTGGGAGAAAAGACTGGGTTCAGGGGCGTTCATTTCTCCCCAGATGGAGAAGACCAACCTTTACTCACCACTCGTTCAAGATATGACTAGAAAACAGTGAATATCCAGTGTGAGGCCAGTTGTTGTACAGGGGTCTGGGTACCAGCTCTGAGGAAGGAGGATGCATTTATATTCATCCACAGAATAAATACTTACTAAGCCATAGCTTGCATTTATATAGAAAACGAGGCAAATGTAGAAATAAAGAACCAAAAACCTGAAGGCAGTTTTATTTGAGCTTTATACCACCCCATTCATTCCTATTATAGGTATTTGCCTAAGGCACATTACTGATATACCACTTGGTAAGCAATGATGTTTGGATCAGTCCAGTCAGTGTGGCTAAGTGGCTGAGAGGAGACCTGGAATAGAGAACACTGCTCAGGTCCAGGTTTGGGGACAGGAGGTCATGGTCCGATTCCTGGTCAGGGCACATGCCTGGGTTGCGGGCTTGATCCTCAGTGTGCAGTGTGCAGGAGGCAGCTGATCATGATTCTCTCTCATTGATGTTTCGATCTCTCCCTCTCCCTTCCTCGCTGAAATCAATAAAAAATATATATTAAAAAATAAATAAATAAGAAAAAGGGAAAAAATAATGTTTGGATTATAAAACATTCAGTCACCATCTCTTTGCCACCGAGACTTGGAGAATCCCAGCTCTAATCCAGATGCCTGCTCATCTGATTTGAAAGGCACCCTTTGAGTCATCTAAATTATTTTAGAATCAGTTATATTCTCACCTTTGCCAAAGAAAAGGGTCAAGGCTGAATCTTTCACCTTACACCCTTGGAACAGTCATTGTTGGATGTTTTAGTTGCCTCAGCTGAAGGCTGAGATGCATGAATATAATACCAATGCTGGCCCCACATTATCAGTTGACAAAGATAACTTTGCTAGTTGCTCAAGGAGTTCAGGTGAAATTCTATTAGGACAAACAAATCAACCCAAAACATCTGAAATCCTCAAAGGACAAGTGTCTAGATTACGTTCCTAACTAAGCCATAAGCCATAGATTCTTAGGAAAAATAATTTTAACTCTCACTGAACTATTGAGGTAAACTTAGGACTGCACGGCTACTGGGGGGTGGGGGGGGGGGAATTCCCCAAAGCTATAGAGATACAAATTAACCATTTTCTCTCATGGAAGAGCTGGGAAAATTAGATCTCCATTAATAAGCAATAATTTGCACCACAAAGTATCTACATGATGGAAGGAATTTATATATATATACATCTATCCCCCCTTCCTGGTTTTTTATTTGGCTTTGGGCCTAAAAATTTGCCACACATGTTGAAGATTTGGAAAACAGCATCGATTGCCAGATTTAACATGTGGACGTAGGCAAAGCACACCAGTCTTTGTTTGCAATTCCATTTGAAAAATTGGGCACTTAAACTTATACCCAGTATTATGTCATGAATTCTTATTGACATGATGTCTAAATAAATTGTAAAGAATAAACTTCCAGGCAATGAAACTTCTTGTTTGTTAAACATTGCTGGATATAACATATATATAGTACATATATATAATACATATATTATATATATTACATATATATAATGCATATATACACAGAAAATTGGCTAAAAAATATATATAATAACTCACAGTTCAACTCGCTGGGTTGGCTTCCCCCATGGGGCGGTCAGTTGGTGAAGGGGCTGACATGGATAGTTCTTCCACAGTCTCTTCTACATCAACACCAACTCCTTTCCCAGCTAGTGTCCATCCATTGTCTGGCGAGTATTCTTGACATTTTCTTTATTAACATCAGAGACATTTTCTCGGAAATATAGGGAAAGAAATTTCAGCAAGTGTGATTCCCTTAAGGAAACAAATTTTGTTTTCATCCCTCAAAAGGAGTTTCTGCATATCCTCTGTGTATGCAAAAAGGTTTCAAGGTACTAGTGACAAAAGGAGGGACTTTTATTTTCTTTGCTTTTTCATTGTTATACAAGAAATGATGTTTACTCCAAGCATCCTTATGCTGGTCATCATTTCACTAGAGCTTTACAACAACCCAGTAAAGGACCCATCTCGGGTACTGCTATGTGTCCTTTAGGGAGGAGGAAGTGCGGGCCAGCAAGGGCCAGTGGCTTGCCAAAGTCTCAAGCCAGAGGAATGAACAATTGGTAAAAGAATTAGGTCTCCTGGAGAGTAGCTTATGATGCTGACCAGGTAATGACCTATCAAGGTTCCAAAATTATAGTCAGTCTACAGTAAGGACTTAACCTTTCTCAGTCTGCTTTGGCTACTCTCGGGAACACAGGGAAGTACACAGGGAGCCTGGAAACTGCTGGTTTCCTGGATGTGTTGCTTGAGCATCACCATGGATGCTCTGGGATGCCACGGGAGGCCTCAAGGAAGTGGTGAGCTGACAGATGAAGCCCAAACTCTAAAAATAAATAGTTTCAAGCTTTAAAATTAATAGCTTGCATCTTTTAGATTTGGATTTGTATAGGAATGTCTATAAAGTTTTGCTTCATTTAACCAACAGGGCTTCCATTTTGGGGTTGTAGGGCATCAGATGTGTATCAGGCCCTGTGCTTGCACAAGAGTGCAAGAACTCATGTCCAAGAGCTGGTGTAAACAAGACAGAATTGTCCCTGAGCCAAAAACATGTGCCTTCTAGACCAGCACTGTCTGGCAGGCCATTCATGCTAGCCACATATGCAATTAAAATGTTTCCAATTTTTAAATGTTATAATTTAAAATTTTAAGCCACATTTAAAATTAAAAAGAAATAGAAAAATTTATTGTAACACTATCTTTTATATACCTGATATACCTAAAATCTTATTTCACTATGTAATCAATATAAGAAAATTTTAATTAGGTATATTTTGCTACCAACTCTGAAATCCAGTGGGCATTTGACATGAACAGCACATCCCAATTTGGATCAGTTGTATTTCAAGTGCTCAATGGCCACATGTGTCTGATGGCTGTCATATTGGACCACATAAGTCTAGGCGGGATATGGAGCAAAGAGTAAGGAAACTAACACATACAATAATTACACGGGGTGATTGGTGCCACTCAAGGAAAAAAAAAGTCTGAGAAGGAGAATCGTGGCTGAGCATGAAGAGAAGTGCTGGGGAGGAGCTGGCCTTCCTGACGTGGTGACTGTTGAGATCTGTTTTCCCAAAGCTAAATTAGAAGAGAAATGACATCTACCACTTCGTACACTTCTTTGTGGAGATCAAGAAAATTACCTAAATAGTTGTAATAATAATAAGGAATCAAGTTTGAAATCACTGGAATAGCTGATAATCATTTTATTTTTCCAAAATGTTAGAAGGTCTATTCAGTCTGTCCAAACATGTGGGTAAAGCCTGACATGCAAAAGTTCCCATCATGTGGGAAATGTTTGCTTTGGACTTCAACAAACCAATTCCAGAGTTTCCTTTGGATTCTCTGGGGCAGAGGAGAAAGGTAGGTCTAGCTCTTGAAATCATTTGCCACCAAGTGACATAGGGCTTTTCCTTGAAGGCTTGTCCCCAAATACTCTCAGTGGTTGGAAGATTCAGTTCATCCCAACCAAGGGCTAAACCTAACACTTGGAGGGTTCCACATTCTAGGGCAATTGCCTCCCTCTCCTCACCCCGTTCCTGACCCAGGCTTGATGTTTACTAGAAACAGAATTGCTGAGCTTTCCTCTTTCCTCCTGATGGACCCAGTATCTCAAAGATCAACACAAAAGATGGGATGCAGGCGTGGATTTAATAATCACTATGTCCACCCCCTACACTCTGCTGTGGGACAAATAGCACACGTCTGAGGTCACATAGCTGCTTGGGCGGATTCAAGGTTAGAATAGAGCTTTTCCCCCTCCTGATCCACGGCACTTCTGCAAAATGAGGCAATCTTCTCCAATATTCAGATGAAGGGTACAGCCATCATATCTTACTGTAACAAGTGCAAGCATCCATTCTTTTGTAAAGAATATATTCTCAGGAAGTGCCAAGTCTCAGAGTTAGAGATATCTTATTTTTGTATTAAATTAATTCTTCATTCTTCTTATCGGTGCTTGATCATTATATTCCCAGTGGAGAACGGAGAACTGTCAGGCGTGAAATTAAAGTGCTCAGAAGTGGCACTGAGAGGGACAAATAACTGCTCATACAGATGTTTGAAATTAATATTACATGTGTGTGACATGAGGTTTCTAAGAGATGATATAGTGAAAACAAAATTTCTCAAAACCTTTTCTATTTCTCGTATTTGAAATGTGGAGGCACTAAAAACTATATTAAAATTTCTTAAAATTCAAACATGTTAGAAGTCAAGCAAAGTTTCTAAACTGCTAGCACTTTCGTTCCATTCAGCTTTCGGAGAGTGAATTTTATTCTACAAAAGCAGAAAGCAGATTGCTTATAAATGAGTCACCATTTCACCCATATGCTCACTGTCCGTGGTAAGTTTGTAGGTTTTGTCCATGTGGGTTCAATTTCTTTGAATCCTGTGTCATTTTATGAGGTTTCATGGCCATTTATCTAGGCATTCTTTCATCGTCAATGTGTCAATACTTAGGATCCCCTCTTTGTCACATGAAGGACAGATTAGCGAGTGTCCAGCCCTGAGCAGGGCAGGCCGCCCCAGCCCTGGGGACCACATTCCTGAAAGAGAGAGGACGCCATACAAAGAGTTACTGAGCACAAGCGATGCTGAATCGAGGAGGAAGGTCACGGGCTGCCAAAATCACCGGGAAGTGCTTTAAACTGGCAGGATTGGTTGTCCTTGGCAGGTGATATTCAGGCTGGAACCTAACAATGAGCAAGACTGAGTTTGGCAAAGGAGGATGGAAGAGCACACGAGGCAGAGGGACGAGCATGAGCAGAGGCCAGAGTTGAAGGAACATTCATGGAATAGCCAGGGTCCTGGGGGCAGGGTGTGGCAGAAGGTGAGGTCAGGGGCTGGGTCATTCATTGTCTCCAGGGCACAAGAGGCTTATGTGACGTGTGAATACAGTGGGAAGCCACCAAGGCTGAATCCAACTACTGTTTTAAAAGGATGGCTCATGGGTCAAAGTATATCAGACTCTTAACCCTGGGGAGGTTTTTTAAATTGCTGATGTCTGGGCCCTACCACCCGAGTCGAGGTCTGTGATAGGCTCAGTGTCTCTGAGGGCACTGCAGCTGAGGGCCTGTGTCACCAGAGCTGGGGTCCATTGGGGAAAGTGCACCGCGTGGGGCCTGGTTGGGCTGCATTTAATTCAGAGGAAACCAATGAGCTTAAACCTCTCACCTGATGCAGGTGCTCCCTTTACTCTCAGCAAGTCAAGCACAGTGACATGCTGATCAAAAGCCTCAATGCTGTCGCCTGAGTTTGATGGACATCAAGGGTGGGGAAAGCCTAAGTAACAGAAGCAGCTTGTGATAATAATTATGTATCAGCCAAAAATAACACGGCCCGGCACACCACACCTCCACTGTGTTCTCTCGGTTGGGAATATGTCATTTGCTATGTACACATCAAAATATTCCCGCGAAGGCCCTCTTAGGGAAATATTTGGGGCCATGTGGAATTAGTTAAGCCCCACAGTGCTGGGAACTACTGTGTTGCCGAGCTGCCTGAGCGGCCCTCTAACTAATGAACCATGTCATTAATTACAGACACCTCCAATAAAAACGCCTAGAAGGCAGGCGTGATACATACGATAAATAAAAAGGTCGTAATTGGCGAGGGGGCCGGCTCATTCTGAACCAATTGTCTCTCGTTTTCCCGGGCTGTAATTGGAGACATTAATTTGATTTATCACACGGGACTGGGAAAGATCTTGCAGTTTGCAGAGATTCGAGAGTTGTGAAATCCGTGACCTCCCAAAGTGCCTTCGCCAAGGGCGGACAATGCATTTCAGGTCGGGTTTATTACTGAAGTGACTATTTCCAAAGGGAAAGATAAATTGCAGAGAGTAACCCTCTCAAAAACCTTTCCCATCCGTTTTCCAGAATGACACGTCAGGTTTTAGAGGTAAGGGTTAATGAAGCAGCCTCAGTTACTACCAACAAAATCAAATGAAAATCATTGAATGATTTTGATGGTGTCAGTTGTCAAGTTCTTTAAGGAACTGTAATGTTCTCTAAGAGAAACCAACCTCTGTGGTCAATATTTTGAAAAAGATGTGTAGGTGTCTGTCTTTCCTCCTTTTCTGTGTGTGTGTGTATGTGTGTGTGTGTGTGCGCACTTGTAACTAACATCTTGGAGAGACATATATAAATGTATGTATGTATCTATTTAAATGCACATTTATGTATTTAAAATAAAATATTTAATTCCTAATTTATTTGTCTAAATATTCATAGTAATTGAAATTAGCCTGTTAAATGTATCATTGTGGCAACAACAAAATCAATTCTTTGTAATTCTCAGATGATTCTCATTTGATAAGTAGGACATCAGCAATTAAATATCAATTATTTACTGGTCATATAAAAGAAACCATATTACCCTGTGTATTCAAAGTAAAGACCCAGTCAGAGCTAAATTCAGAAACAAATACGAGTTATTGAATGCCTACCATGGGCTGAGAGCTCGGCATCTGGCTGCACTTCTGAGTCCCCTCTCTCCACCCCACACAAGCACAAGCTGGAGTTCTGGGAGGGCAGGACTGTACCTACTATGCCCACAATGTATTCCCAGTGTCTAGCACATCATAGGTGCACAATAATATTTGTTGAATGATTGAGAGAATAAATACCCTGGGCCTAGGGCTTCCCAGAGTTTGAGAGTGACCAGGGATATTTAAAAAAATTTTTGATTCCTTATATATTGAAAATGTTGAAAAAATGTGCCATAGGCCCTAAGAACTTTCTATGTAGCCTCCTGCGTCCCTCTCCCTGTATTTGGGTGCAGGAGCGAAGGTCTAAATGTGCTACCTGCGTGAGTAGTGGGTCTCACCCGAGTCCTCATTTCCCTGTGTTCTCCCCTGCACCTTACCTGCCCATCACAGGCCTGACTTGCACCCACCCAAGGGGGTTTCCGGGCAGGACAACATTATTGAGCAATGGCCCCACAGCCCTGTCTGTGCCCCAGGTCCTGAGCCCAACTTACCCTGCAGGATTTGATTAGGAGAGTGGAGCACTATCACCATTTATAGGATAGTGTTAGCCAAAATGATATGATCTGGGTTTGGTTGGAAGTTCCATTAAACAGATGTGCTGGGAAAAGCACGGTGTCAGCTATTTGCAGAGGGGAGTGGGAACCTCAGGCCAACAGAGTGGGGACCAGGGTTATAACCAGGGAGATCATCCAAGGGAGGACCTTCTGAAACTGAAACGTGGTATTATTCATGACACCAGGAGAGCAGGCTCAACCAGGGCTGTTGTCTGAGGGGGTCATGTGGTGCGGTTTATCTTGTTCTTTGGTTTCTTTCCACGGGGTGTGTTTTTCTGCCTTCCTGAGCACAGAAAATCACATTCGTTTGTTGGATCATGAACCACTCCCCCTGAGGATCTGGTGAAAGTCACGACCCTTCTCCCCAGGAACATGCTCAAGTGCAAAGACCCACGAAATGGTACTGATGATGTCTAGGGGTTACCAGCCATCTGACCCCCGTTCCTGGATCTGAAATCAATGACCTCCTGAACCTGGATATTTCTTAATGATTTTCCAAACAAGACTTTTACACCATAGTGTGGCATTCCACTTCCCTCGTATTTTCTTTCCTTCCCCTTGCTAAACCACAATGTTACCTTAGCAGACAGAATATTAGACCAACATGCTGAGCCCTTGGATGCCAAGCCGCTGGTTTTCCAGAGACAGGAGCCACATGAAAGCCCCCCCTCCCCCCGCCCCCCCACACGCCGAGCTGCGTCCCTGTATTTGTCACTGTTTAGTGGTCGGGAGACCGGAGAAAATCACAGCCAAGAGGTATACACTCTAAATGTACAAAGGGGATAAAAGCGACCCGAAGATAAAATGCCTCCACTTTTTGGAAAAGAACAAATACTTGAATCTGCCGAGGAACCCGGTTATTTTCATTTCGGGTTTTATTGGAGGATTGTATAATTTCCAAATGTACAAGGAAGGTTAACAAAATAGTAAAAGCAAAAAAAAGATTGGGGGAAAAGGTCGCTGTCTCAGGGAGGTCTCCCAAGAATGTGGGGAACTTTTCCACTGGTTGGATTGGAATCAATAATTGCCTAGAAAATGTCTCCCGGAAGCCCAGGGGTATTTAATTAACAGAATCCCCATTCACAAGAACAGTACTGGGCGGCTCTGCCCAGTGCCTGTGTCCTGGAGGAGAAGGCAGGGGCACTGACTGGACGAGGAGTCCACTCAGAAGACAAACCATCTGTGAGGTTAGCTTGCTGTGCCTTTTGCTGGAAATATTTCTAATTGTCATGAGAAATCTCTAGAATCACCAATTAGGGCCTCCTTCCTTGCTGTAACCTTAAGGCTGAACGAATCTCCTACCCACCGCTCCTCCTCGGCTGGGTGACCCCATAAAGCAAACAGGAGATGGGCAATTGACTGCCCTCGTGACAGGGCCAGGCTTGCAGGAGGAGGCCCCGTGAGGGCCCCATGCTTCCTGCTGCCGGACACCTTCTGCTCTTGGAAGGGGGCCATCTGGCTGCAAGTCTGTCAATAATTGAAAGACAACCTCAGTTGCTGGCTAGGTATGTGTGATGTATGCAGGGGCCGCAGGGAGGGACATCAGGGCTGACAACCTTCAACATGCCCCTTCAGACAACACCCAGGCAGTCAGAACTGTCAAAAAATAAAATAAAATAAAATAAAAAAGAGGGACACTAGAGATTTTTCAAATTAAAATTATTTGGTCCTTCCAAACAAAATAATTTGATCACTTTCATGGTTTAGCCTATCACTGGATCAAAAAGCATATGACCATTTCGCAACCTTTATGGAATAACCCTATTCAAATAAAATCTTTAGGCAAACCTTTATGGAGAACTAGATATACACATGATGTTAACATATTATCCTACAGATACTTGCAGCTCATAACTGTGAAACCTCTCACTGTCATTACCTTAAGTAGAGGTTGATCTTGACCTATATCATGGTGGGGGCACCAGACATGAGGTGCCCCTAGAATCCCTAACAAAGTATCAGTGCCAAAAGTGCTGAAGGAGTCTAAAACCAGGAAAGAGGAGATAGAGGAACAAGTTTATCAACACTATGAACCAATTAAATCCAGAAAGTGGAACATTCTACAGGACAAGTGGCTTGATCTCTTTAACAAGCTTAAATGTCTTGGGAAAATAAAGAAAGGGTAGTGGTAAGGTCTGGTCTGATTAAAAGAAACTTAAGAGAATTAACAATCAAATAAGATACATGGCTTTGATTGACTCTTAGACTGAACAAAACAGTTGTAAAAGACATTTGGGGACAATGTGGGAAATAGGAATGTAGACTGGACTCAGATGATACAAGCCAATTGTTAATACTGTTAGGAATGATACTGATATGAAGTTATGCAGAGTAATGTCTTTCTTTGGGATTCATACTGAACTATTTTAGGATAAAATATCTCAATGCCTATAATTTACTTCAACATCAGAAAAAAAATAGATGACTCAAAATGGCAAAATGTTAACATTGTTAAATATAGACTATGAGTTTGTAGATGTTAATTATATCATACTCTACTTTTCTGTTTGTCTGAAAATTTTTATAATAAAAAGAAAAAAAAGAAAAAAAAAAGGAAAGTGGGGAAAGAAAACAAGAGAATTTCCCTAAAGACGGTCAAGATGTAGAGAGGGCAGCTAATAGGGACATCCTATTACAACCGGGGAGGAAAGCCAGAGGAAACAATGAACCATGTGGCTGTCATGACACAACCCTCCTCTCCCCTCCCCTCACTGCATGAACCTTTCATGGCTTCCCACTGCCCTTAGGGTAAAATCCAAACGCCAGAACAGCCTTCAGGGACCTATACCAACAGGCCCTACGTGCTTCCTCAGCATCACCGGTGCTTCCCTTACCTTGTCACTGGCCCAGACACTGTGGTCTCCTCTCAGGCCCTCCGTGCCTAGGATTTCTGTCTTTACCACTGGCCTTTGCACATGTCCTTTCTTCCTTGTAGAGCACAACTCGCACCTCCACCAGCCCTCTTCAACCCCAGCTCCTTGCACATGCCTCATCCGCATTCACTTCAGCACAGGCAGGAGAGAGACACAGACCACTTCTTCTAAGATCTGCAGAATATCAGAACATGAAGAAGTGCTTCAAAAGGGTAACAAAATTGTATTCTTTAAATGTTTACACTTAACAAATTGGTTTATTTAATGCACATATACGTACTCACACTACAGCAGGTCCTCAAACAATGTTGTTTGCTTCAACGCTGTTTCGTTATAACGTTGACGAGATACCCTAGGAACTTAGCCTTTGTCTATGTAAGTTTGCCTATAGTAAAATTGTATTTTTATACATCATTTCACTTAAAGTCACAGAACCTATCTGCGACATTATGTGAGGGCTTACTGTACAATGTATATGCATCATCATTTGACAACAAAGTCATCGACACCCATAAGATAAACCCTGCTGTATTGTCACCGCTAACCTACTTTCTTGTTCCTACTTTGGTCTGCAAGCTACATGAGGGTGGAATGTTAGTTTTCTATTGCTGTTGTAACAAATTACCACAAACTTAGTGGCTTAAAACAACATAACTATCACTGTCTTACAGGTCTGTAGGTCAGAAGTGTGGTATGGCTCTCACCAGGCTAACAACAGGGTAGAGGCAGGGCTGCCTCACCCTCTGGGGCTCCTGGGAAGAGTTTTCCATAGAGATTGCATGACTACTTGGAAGCTATAAATTGAGGGCCATTCTCAGCTTCTAGAAACTTTCAAATTCCGTGGCTAGTGGCCTTCTTCCTCCATTTAAATGCCAATGGCAGTGGGTTGAGTCCTTCTCATGCCTCATCTCTTTGTCTGAAGCTGGGAAAGGTTCTCCACTTTTAAGGACCCATGAGATTAGGTTGAGCTCCCCTGAAGAACTCAGGGTAGTTTCCCTATCTGAAGGCCCATAACCTTAACCACAGGTAACACTTTTTGCCATGCCAGGTGACATACTCACACGTTTCAGGGATTAGGAAGGTAGACGTCTTTGAGGGCCATTATTCGGCTTACCACAGGCAGAAACCAAGATTTTCTTGTTTATGGTATTAAATGCTTTTGATACTATTGTTATTCTTATTCTGCATTACTGTTATTACGATCCAGCAAGTTAAGTTCAGGTGCTCTCATTATTTGTCTTTTTTTGTTTTGTTTTTTTGGCAGATCTCTACTAATATTGTCAGATCTCATTCCATCTCACACTATGAGGTAAGACGGAAATGCAGGTGACATTCAGGAGAGAGTTATTAGAGCCCATCAAAGAAGGGGGTAAATCCATGAGTGGTATAAGGTTGGGATTCAAAAGACAAACTAAGTTCCCAGGAATTCTAGAGAAAAATATCTAAAATTCAAACATCAAGGAGTAGTTTTGTTATTATATAATTTAGAATTGTAGAGAAGAGTTCTTCCATAATTTTGTACACATTAGCCACGTGCATGCAATACTTTGACAATGATTAAAAAATGCATACTTTTCCTTATGAGCTCTTCCATAATTTTGTACACATTAGCCATGTGCATGCAATACTTTGACAATGATTAAAAAATTAGTAAATATGTATATATACTATTTAAAAAATCTCTAAATTAAGAGAATAAAAAAAGTAAAAACGTTGTGTTGAGTACAATCCTGTTAGTTAAAAATATATATAACACATATCCATATGCGGTTAAACAGATATATGCTGAACATTGTTATATTTCAAAGTGTAATGACAAGGAACTGAAAAAACATGGTTACATGTGGGGAGAAGCATTTGGGTGGGGTTGGGAAAGAGGCTCTCACTTTTCAGTTTGTATCTTTCTGTCCTGCTTGGGAAAGACTGCACATATCACTTTATCATAAAATTGGACAAGGTCCATTTCAGTATAGAGACTTTATACATTCTTTTATTAAATTATTTAATTTTTCACTTCTCTTTGTCTTTAAAAAATTGATAAAAATTCTATCTTACAAACTATATGATAAATCCACGAAATACAAAATATAAGTCTAATAGAAGAAATAAGTAAACCTTGCAATAATTCCTAGAGAAGACTAATAAAGTTTATAAACCTGTACTAAGAATATTTTTTTAAATAAAGGAAAGAAGAAAGAAAAGAGAAACTGATAGGAAAGAGGCAGTATCACAACAAATTCTACAGACATTGAAAATCAAAGAATATAATAGAGCAAACTGCTTTAGACCAATAGATTTGGAAACTTAGATAAAAATAACAAATGCTATAAAATATACAAATTATAGAAGCTGATGAAAGAAGGAAGAGAAGTCTTAATGGCTTGATATTTATTAAAGAAATGGAATTCATTATTTAAACTTTCCCACTAACAAAACTTTAGGCACAGTTGATTTCATTGGGGAATGTTTCCAAAAATTTCAGCAAAAGGTACACCAATCTTATGCAGATGCTTCTAGAAAATATAAAAAAAAAATTGTATAATTCTGTGCATTGGGTCAGCATAAACTAATTCCAGAATCTAAGTATTTAAAACAATAATTAAAGAAGAAACTCATTAACAAAAATGTTACAGAATGTTAGCAAATAAAATCCATTATTTGGGCCCTGGCCCCTATGGCTCAGTTGGTTGGGTGTCGTCCCATGCACCAGGAGCTTGTTGGTTCCATTCCCTGTCAAGGACACATGCCTGGGTTTCAGGCTTCATCTCTGGTAGGGGGCATGCAGAAGCCAGCTGATCAATGTTGTACTCTCACATAGATGTTTCTATATCCCTTTTCCTTCCTCTCTATCTAAAAAAAAATCAATAAACTATTTTGAAAAATCCATTAGTGCATTAAAAAAAATAAAGGATAGCATCGTATATCCAAGAAGAGTTTTTCCACACATATGAGAGTGTTTTTACATTTGAAAAATAAATCAATGTAATTCAGCACATAAACAGAAAACAAAGAACTAATTAAATCATTTCAATAGAAGCATGAAAAAAATTGATAAAGTTTAACAACTATCATGCTAAAAACTTTTTGCAAGTCAACATTAGAAGAAACTTCCTTAATTGGATTATAAAATCTAAAAAAAAACACTTATTGTAAGCATCATAGTAAATAGTGAGAAACTGGAAACATTTCCCCTGATATTGGGAGAGAAGGAGATAGATTCTTTGATTAAAATGAAGGTGGTAAAAAGTATATGTGCCGATGGGAAAAAGGCTCCAAGACTTATTAATTTTTTAAAAAGTTAACCTGACATATATAAGTTAAAACTATACAAACATAAAAATAAAAACAAATATTTAGTATAGTTTTAAACATTCTGGAAGGATATGTCCAAACTGTTAACAGCCATCACTTCATGAGAAGGGGAGGAAGGGGGGGACTCATGTTTGTATATATGAGGAACAATACATTTTTCTAATATATTTTTATATGCCTACATCACTTGAAACAATAATATATTCATGTAGTGTCATTATAGTAAAATAATATCATATCATGTCCTGCTCTAAAAAGAATGTTATACCAACTTAGGGGCTTCTAGACAATTATTACTTCTCTAATCTGTAAAAATGTTTCCATGTAGGTATTGAGTTTGGTGGAGAGAACTGAAAAAATCAGCTTTTCATTTATGTAAACTGGACAAACAGAACCATGACAATGGCATGTCTGAATGAGGGCACCTCCCATCCCAGGAGCACTGGGGCATCTGGAGTATGCAGGTAGCTGTCTCTGATTGGTCTGGAATTAATTCTATTTTAACCAGTGAGTATCTTTAGTTCTGATGGTAGCAAGAGACTATGAAAGCCAGAGCAGGGATGTATAGAGTTAGGTATTTGGGACAATCAGGTAACATAACAACACCCTTTGGCCTCATTCACCATAGCCCAGGAACATAGTCTGGGAGCAAATTCCTCTCTTCTCTCAGGTGCAACTAAAATTCTCTCTGATTGGTCCAGATGAAAGCAGATTCTAGCCTTGAATTAATCGGGCCATCCTTGCTCATCACTAGTTAGATTTGGTTTCAGAGGCCAGAACACTGACAAGAGCTTTGGTAATCAGTGTCCAGGCACAAAAGTATAGGTTTTCGGTCTTGGGGTACTGGGAGCCAGAGGCATAAGGAATGCTGGAAATTCATGTTCTACACAGAGGCCATGTTCCTGCCTCCCCTTCCCAGGCTGGAGTGATAGTCACAATCTTCCAAGAAGTCCTGCTGGACAGCCAAAGAAATGTCTCCTCCATCCCCTTCACAACTTCTAAATACAAGTCCAATTTTTATTGGACCTGTATCCATTAATCAACTGATTGATACTGAGTAGGGTAGATAAAGAGGAGAAAAGGCCATCATTTACAAAGTGTGTTTGAATATTTAATGTTACTGATATGGGCATTCAGGAAGGTGTGTCCAGATTACAGGTATGACTTCTTAAGATCTTAGGTTCAGAGGGAGCCTTAGAAATTAATCTTCTGTCTTCTCAACTGAATTCTGCCAAGAGGACAGGGTCGAATGAAAATACTTCTCAAATTCTTCAAATTATGGACATAAAATGGAATACCAGAGACAATTATCCAGGTAATTGGACATGGAGGTTTTTTGTTTTACTCTTCACTGCTTGTGAAGATGTGGGCATTATATGACCCCTTACTCTCTAACCTAATAAGTGTATAAATCACAAGGGTTTCCTACTTCATCTGTAGCTGCTCTGATGAAATTCAGAAGTTTGGGAACCAAAACACTTTACCTCCTGGATCAAAAGCCACCCTCCATAACCAGAATAGATCTCTTCCTAGATTTAGTGTCTCAGCACATTTCTGTTGTGTTTGCAAGATGTGTACAAATCTGACTCACCATGGTATTAGATCCTGGACGAAGCATTGTGGGCCAAATGACTTACCCAAGAGCCTTCCTCAGGCTAAATGTTTAAGCAATAAGAACCAGCACAGGAAATTGGGGTTGGTCTTCCTGGGTGTGAGTCAACTTTGTGGTGATCTACTAGTAATTGGTATTTCTAGGGGGATGAGGCTGTCTGACCAAATGGATCTAGACAGCCTTTTCCCACTGGCAACCGCACAAAAACTAGATGACATAATTCACAGAATAGGAAATTAGGAGCAGATAGGAAATGCACACACGACTACTGTATTTCTTCCAAAGGGAACGCACATATTGAACAGATTACTAAGGAGGATCCTCAGAGTTGGCAAAATCAATTCATTCAAGAGATAGCAGCAGAGTTCTGGAGAAGCTGAAGACCAGAGCAGAAAGGCAAGGAGCTTAAGGAGTGGAAGATGACAGGGGTTCCTTTGGTCATCGCATGCCTAGAATTTCTGTCGCTCCTGTAAGTTCAATAACACTGCAACTCAACATTGACATGTAAGCTAATGGGTCTTTGCTGTCTGACCATCCAACATGAGGCTAGTGACTTAATTATTTTCCATTGCCTATGGCAGACATTATTTTCATAAATTTGAATGATAGAAATTAAGTTGAAGCAAGTTCCTTGTAACCACCCAGAAGTTTGGACTTATGGAAACACTTTAGAGCAAAGCAGCAAGAATAGGTTTCTTATTTGTCTGTCAAGTCCAGCATATCTTTAGGAGAGCGGTAGAACTGTTTCCTTCTCCCTCGAACCAGGAAAAAATGTATTTTTGGAGCTTTATGACAATGCTAAGCTGGCCAAAATTTACTCAGCAATGTCCACGGGCAGCCATGTCTTTCAACACGTCCTCTTTTTCCTTCCTTGAGAAAACATTGAAAAACTATAGAGTGCCTTGTAATAGAGACATTTTTTTCCCCTTGAAAGTTAGGATGACAAGTGTAGCATTTTCTCAGCTATCCCACACCAGTGAGAGACAGGGTGAGAATGACATCCATTGCACAGCTGGAACTGCAAGCACTAGAATTTCCCACAAGGACCCAAGTGTGGCTTGCCTCTGGGAGAGCTGTGACACTAGGCACGCATGAGCAACCCCAGCCCCTTCCCAACTGCCCCCTTGGAGATTAGCTCAAGTGAGGATGCAAAGAAACTTACCCCGATGTGAGTGAAAATGGTGTGGGGTCCACTTTCCCCTCGCAGTCATACCTCATCTCTGGTGTTGTTCCTGAATAGCCCATAACTGTAGAAGAGGGGAAGCGAATACACTATAATTTCCAGGTCCTTCAATTGTTCAGCCAGCCTTGTTGAGTTGATGGTAATTGCTCTGTGAATCCTCTCTTATTTCCTGAAATTCCTCCAGAGCATCACAGAGGAGTGGATTATGGCTCGGATCTGGAATGGTGAAATATCAAGAAAATGAACTCAACCACTAGACTAATCCTGGTTCTACTAAAGAGAGTGATTTTTTTTCCATTGAGATATAATTGACATATAACATTTTATTAGTTTTTGGTCCATGATATAATGATTTTATATATATGTACATTGCAAAATGATTACCAAAATGTTTTGTTAACATCCATCAAGAAATAAATTTTTGTGTGTGATGAGAACTTTTGAGACCCACTCTCTCAGCAACTTTTAAATATACTATAGTCACCACACAGTGTACATTATACCACCAGGACTTACTTATCTTATAACTAGACCTTTTGACAACCTTCACCCATTTTGCCCAACCCCCATACTCAGCCTTTGGGAACCAATCTGTTCTCTGTATCTATGTATTTTTGTTTCCTTTGTTTTAGATTCCATGTATGTGATATCATACAGTATTTGTCTTTCTAAGTGTGCCTTATTTCACCTAGCATAATACCACCAAATTGCATCCATGTTGTCACAAATGACAGAATTTCCTTCTATTTTATGGATGAATAGTATGCCATTGTATAGAAACCACATTTTCTTTTTTTTTCTTTTTCTTTTTTTGTTAATTCTCATCCAAGGACATTTTTCCATTGATTTTTAGAGAGTAGAAGGGAGAGGCAGAGAGGGAAATATCAATGTGAGAGAGACACATTGATTGGTTGCCTCCCACATGCACCCCGACCAGGGCCAGGTATTGAGCCTGCAGTCAAGGTATGTGCCTTTGACTGGAATAGAACCTGGGACCCTTCAGTCTGCGGGCTGACACTTTACTGAGCCAAACTGGTTAGGGAAGAAATAATATTTTCTTTATTAATTAATCTATCCATGGACACCTATGTTGTTTCCATGTCTTGGCTATTATAAATAATGATACAATAAACATGGGAGTGCAGATATCTTGAGTTACTGATTCTGTTCCCTTGAATAAATACACAGAAGTGGAATTGCTAGGTCATATGGTAGTTCTATTTTTAATTTTTTGAGAAACCTGTTTTCCATAGTGGCTACACTAATTTATATTACTACCAATAGTGCACAAGGGTTCCCTCTTCTCTACATCCTTACCAACACCTGTTATTCCTTGTCTTTTTTAAAATAGTCATTTTAACAGGTGTGAAGTGATATCTTATTGTGGTTTTGGTTTGCAATTCCCCAATGCAGGGGTCCTCAAACTACGGCTCGCGGGCCACATGCGACCCGCTGAAAACATTTATCCGGCCCGCCGGGTGTTTTTGCCGCTGCTGCCTGTCCTGCTTAGCAGCCGACTCGTCCCGGGCCCGCAGTGCACATGTGTGGAATGTCTGAGGGACAGTGAACTGGCCCCCTGTTTAAAAAGTTTGAGGACCTCTGCCCCAATGATTGGTGATATTGAGTATCTGTGATGTTGGTCATTTGTATGTCTTCTTTGGAAAAATATCTATTTAGCTCCTCTGCCCATTTTTAAATAAAAAAAAATTTTACTATTGAGTTGTATAAATTCTATATTTTGGATATTAATCCCTTATCAATCAGATATAATCCTATATAATAAAACCCTAATATGCAAATTTACTGAACAGCAGAATGACCAGTTGCTATGATGCACACTGACCACCAGGGGTCAGACGCTCAATGCAGGAGCTGCCCCCTAGTAGTCAGTGTGCTCCCACAGGAGGAGCGCTGCTCAGCCAGAAGCCAGGCTCATGGCTGGCAAGCCCAGCAATGGTGGCGGGAGCCTCTCCTGCCTCTGTGGCAGGCAGGCGGACATCCCCCAAGGGGTCCCAGATTGCGAGAGGGCACAGGCCGGGCTGAGGGAGCCCACCCCTCACCCCCCAGTGCATGAATGTCATGCACCAGGCCTCTAGTTTTCAAATATTTTTTCATTTTGTGGGCTGTCATTTAATTTTGTTGGTTTCCTTTGCTGTACAGAGGCTTTTTAGTCTGATGCAGTTTCACTTGTTTATTTTTGCTTTTGGTGTCAAATCCAAAAAACCATTGCCAATACAATGTCAAGAAGCTTACCCTTTATGTTTTCTTCTTGAAGTTTTGTGATTTCTTGCCTTACATTAAAGTCTAATAAATTTTGAGTTGACTTTTGTATATTGTTTAAGATAGGGGTCTAGTTTCATTCTTTTGCATGTGGCTCTCCAGTTTTGCCAGAACCATTTATTAAAAAGACTATCCTTCCCCCATTATATATTCTTGGCTCCTTGGTTGCAAATTAATTGACCATATATGTGTGGGTTTATTTTGTGGCTTTTTATTCTGTTCCTTTGATCTATGTATCTGTTCTTATGTCAATACCATACTGTTTTCATTACTATAGCTTTGTAGTATAGTTTCAAACCAGGAAGTGAGATAACTCCAACTTTTGTTTTCCTCCAGACTGCTTTGGCTTTCCAGGTTCTTTTTTTTGCCCCCATACAAATTTTAGGATTATTTTTTTCTTTGAAAAATGCTATTGGGAAGTGCTGCTTTTAAATTATTGGAGTCAGAGGGCTCACCAGAGAGAGGAGTGTGATAGAGGAGGGACCATCCTATTCTCTTTGAGGCTGATGCTTAACTTGGGAGGTGGTATATTTAGTAGTTAAACATTTGCCAGAGTCAAGCCAACTAGAATGCTTGTGTGATTAGGAGAAATAGAACCTTGGAAAAATGCTTAATCACTCTAAGATTGATTTTCTATTTATAAAATTAAGGCATTAACTACTTCATAGAATTGTTCTCAGCATTAAAAGAGATAACTCTTAACTGCTCAATCCATTACCTTCCACATAGTAATTTCTCAAAAATTCTCTTGGTCATTACCAGACCAAAACACTGGGAAAGCAAATGGGCTTTTGAATGAGCAACGCTTTGCACTGTTCACACCTGTATGAATCAGATGTTTTAAACCCTAGGTGGGTGCTCATGGTCTGACACTGAGAAGATTTTCCGAAATCAGGAGGAACTGTACCTGATGGGTTCCGTGAACGGAGCTCAGCATGTGGAGGCCTGGTGTGCATACGCTGCTGGTGCTGTTTCTCCAACGCAGCCGCCGTGCAGTCCCAGGCATGATCTGCAGCCTGTCAGAACTAAGACGCTACAGGGCCTCCCACGTGGGGTCTCTGATAAGAGAGAGTAGTTACAGGCTCATGAATATGATTAAGCACCTTCCACTTACTCTCAATAGAGACTTAATTAAATACAATGTGTATTTCCTTGGCTGCCTTTGCCAAAGCTGCAAATGGTTATTGCTGCAATTATTAACAAGAATAAATGACTCTAGGAATAATGTTAGGCATTATAATGATGGCACTTTCGAAGGCTTAGAGAAGGCAATTATAATACAGACAATGTTAGTCTTTCTCCCTTCTTCCTAAACTGCTGGTGGAGGCTAGCTATTGATAGCTGCATCCTTACCTGTTTAAAAAATCCCCTCTCTGCTCTACTGCCTGTAATTGAAGGGGTCATCCTCCAATGTCAGAGCAACACCTCGAGGATGAAGAGCACTCAGCGTTAGCAGTGAGCTGATAGGAAAGTTCATTACTATTTCGTTGTTTATCTCTTTTCAGATGATCTACAATGAACAGATCTGCAGCTGAAGCGCTGGCCGACAAAGATGTGGATTTAAACCCTGGCTGTGCTTATTTCTGTTACATACCCTTTGGGTCTCAGTGTTCGCATCTGTACAATGGAGGAAATGGCACCCGCACGCTGTGAGAATTAGATATAGGGAGTGCTTGGAACAATGCCAGGCACATGGGACATGGTCAGTGGATGGCAAACATTACCATGTTTTGGTTTACTATTATGATTAATTTTTACTTGAAGCAACAAACACATACAAAGGCAAATATACAAATGAATACACTTTACAATGTCAGGTAAGAATACGTTAACAATGCATTAGGAGGTAAAGGAGATAGACACTTCATTCCCTGAGAGGGAGATGGGACAGGGCTCCAGCGTGATGACTGGCGGCTAATCCCGCCTTTCCCCAGGAGTAAGCTTACGGCACTGGATCATCGTACGGTAGGTCTGAGTGGACGTTGCCTTCTCACTGACAGAAGACACTGAGCTCAGAGCCCTAAAGATTAGTCCCAAAGTAGAATGGGGACTATAACCCAATGCCCTTTCTTCAGACCTTTTATGGAGAATGTTGCTCTGCTGCCCGGCAGGGAGGGTCGATGGTGAAATTGAGGTACTATAAGGGGACCAGAGGCTGAGGTCCAGTTCCTGGGTGAGACTGTCTTCCCTGGGAGGCCAAGGCACCTTGTATATAAAGGCTCTTTGGATGCCAAGCCATGTGTTCCAAGTACTGTATCCACCCAGAGGGGGCGCCTTTTGCTAATTCAAACAAAGGACGGCTACTGGCTTGCTGGGCACTCAGCCAGGCTGGGCCCTCTGCTTCTTTTCTATGGTTCCCTCGGGATACAGAATGCTGGTGCAGGCTTTGCAATTTTGTGTACATATATAATTTTTACATCTTGTCTTTAACTCATTTTATTGGGTTTTATCTAATATGGAATGCTTTTCCTATCAATTAGGGTATTTAAAATAATTATTTTCATCCACATGGTTCTTCATTATTTACAATTCTCTTTGACTTGAGTTTATTTGAAAACTTAGATATCTCACTTCTCAGACCAACATCCAAGTAGTTTCTATAAATAAAAAGGCTGGAGTCACTTAACCTAATTCCAAAGACTCCCCTACATGAAGTTAAATGGAATAGCCTGGAGTTTTCTGGTATTAATCTGTGATTTTACTTTAAATAGTAGTATTATGTTGCCATCTTACTTTATTATAATTTTTACAAAAGGTTCTGGGATTACTCTTAAAATGAGCAAGGTTATAATAATAAATGATAACTCTTAAGCATGCTAAGGCTTCTCTAAATTCTGCTTATTTTTATGAACATTTGGGATGATATTGTTTGGTTTTCTAACCTAATCATTTCAGACCAGCTGAAGCCACAAGGGGCTATTTGCAGTCCTGGGTGATGAGGCCATCTATCGCGGGGCCTGGCTGGTCTTGACTTGGCTGGGAACGAGGTCATTCTGAACTGGGCTTTGCTCTTGATGAAGGATGTTGATGTGAGTCAGACGTCTTTTAGAAAAGGCATGAAACTGTGTCTCCCACTCTGAACATGTACTTCCTCCTTCAAGGAGCTGAGTGTCTAGCAGGAACACTCAAGTGCATCCAAGTTCATTTCACAAAAGGTTCCTGTTACTTGTGTGACTGAACACATAAAGGGCAGGGCCTGGGGCTGGGGTCTTACTGTTGTATTCCCCACCCTACTCAGCATTGAGCTTTGTAACAGGAAGAAGCCAATTAATGTTTTCTGAAGTGAACTGAAATAGCTACTAACCTCCAGTAGACTCTAACAACAACAAATGCAATGGAAAGAAAGAAGGGATGAAGCATTCCTTTTAGGGGAAAGAACCATTTGTCCATTCATTCACTCATTTATCCCTTCCCTCCCTTATATCTGAAAGATCTTATGACAATGATGTAGGAAAACTTGAAGGATACAGTGCATGAGCTATGACCTGTAGCATAGGTAAGATACGGGATGCAGAAGGAAGAAAGGGCAGGGGAATAGTATTAGTAAAGGCACAGAGGCTGGACTTTGAAGGTTGGGTTTGGGGAGGTGAGACAGGTGTCCTCTGGCTGGAGCTTAGGGGTCATGGAAAGAGGCAGTTGAACAGAATCTTAAAAAGGAGCCTCAGTACAGTCGTGAGGCTCTTGTTCACAGTCCTGCCCCCAGGGAACTGGAGATGAATGAGAGGGACAGTATAGTCCCCCAGAGAGAACAAGCTTCTGAAGTCAGGCAGTCCTGAGTGCAAAGGCAGCTCTGGACACATGACTTCCTTTTTCTCACTCTTCATGCATTTGCAGATTAGGGTGGTAATGATGGTGCAAGAGCATAGTGCAGCAATGGCTGGCATAGACAATGGCCAACATATAATAGATGCTCAAAAAAGGCAGCTTTCCCTTTGTCCCTATTCCTGAGCAATGCTGGTCAATATAATTGTCTTCTGACAAAGTACAAGTTAAAGACCATATCTTAGATATATTTCCAAATAGCAAAATATTTTATTTAATTTTTATTAACCACAACATTTAGTCAATTATTTCCAGAGCAATCTGGATATTTGTCAATTAATGATATTATGTGTCTTTTCTTAGCAAATTCCTGGCCTTACTGTTATTTGTCCTTCACTGTGGCCCTTGAAATATATCAGTATGACCCATGCCCACCCTCCCTGATGCCCTCCACATAGCCTCCCTGAACATGTAGAAACTTTCACCCACACCTGAATTATATTTTAAATTGGCCATATGCGCCTTCAGATTGAAAAGCTGAAGGTCATTTGTAAGCACCAATTTCGTGAACATTTAGTGGCCAGTTTTTTTCCACATACATTTGGAAGTAAGAGCAGAAGATGAGGGGAAATGCTGTTTGCTACATGGGTGCACTTACCATTATATTTTAGCATTTTCATTATCTTTTTCAGAAAGTTTTCACTTTTCCTTAGTGACCAGTGTAATCTTCATATTTGTGTTTCCCTATATCTGAGTTATCATTAAGTGGAAGTCACTTATTCCATTGGCCACCTGATCATGAAGTAAATGCCAAATGCTTTATGAATATTTTAGCCATTTATATAACCTGAAACAACAGCTGTGATCATTAGTGTTGTCACCAATGCTTTGATTCTCTTCTCTCCAGACATATGGCAAGACTGAACGTCCCTGTTTTCCTGGAAGTTAGGAGAACCAAAGGAACTTGCTTCGGCCAATGAAACATGAGTGTGTCACTTCCAGGTGGAAGCCTTTAAGACCCAGGGAGTAACTTGCTCTGTTTCCTTCCCTTGATGAGGTGACTAGTGATGTTCCAGATGGTGGAGGTGCTAATAGCTTTGCCACCCACATGGACTAGAATCCCCAGCCATGCCAAGTAAGACATGTGGCATGAGTGAGAAATAACTCTTTGTTGTTGTCATTTAACTTTTTATTGTGAAATAATTGTATATGCACATGAAGTTGTAAGAGACAATACAAAGAGATCCCAAATACTTTCCATCCAGTTGTCTCCAATGGTAAATCTTGCATCACTATAATGCAAGACCACAGCCAGGAAATAGATGTTGATAAAACCCACTGATTTGATTAAAATTCTATCAGATTTACACTCACTCATGAGTGTATGCTTGTTTGTATTTAGTTCTGTGAAACTTTATCACGTGTGTGATTTGTATGGCCATCACCCCAGTAAGATGCAGGACGGCTCCCAGCCCAAGGCTCCCTGGTGCTGCCCTTTTATAGCCACAACACCTCCCTCCCTTCTTCCCTCTTCCTAAGCCCTGGCAACCACTGATCTGTTCTCCTTATCTACAAATTTGACATTTCAAGACTATGTAAATGCTATCATACAATACATAACCTTTAAAACTTTTTATTGTGGTAAAATATATATAACCTAAAATTTGACACACTAACCATTTTAAAGTCTACAAATCAGTGGCAGTAATTACATTCACAGAGTTGTGCAATCAACTATATAACCTTTTGAGACTGGCTTTTTTTCCCCTTTGTCATGATCCCCTGAGGTTCTATTCAAGCTGTTGTGTATATCAACAGTTCATTCCTTTTTATTTCATGATATGGGTGCACCACTCTTTGTGCACGCATTCGCCCACTGACAGACATTAGAGTGGTTTCTGATTTACGCTATTAGGAATAAAGCTGAAACATTTGTGTATAAGTTTTTGTGTGAATAAGTTTTCACTTTTCTGGGATAAATGCTCAAGAGTGAAGTTACTGGGTCACATAGTAAGCACCTGTTCAGTGTTGTAAGAAATGGCCTTGCAATAACATTTAATATCCCCAACAAAACATGTATTGTTTGAGCCATGACATTTTGGGGTTGTTATTGTAGCATAACCTACCCTGATTAATGTATCAGTAAATTATTTTCTCTTTTGCAAGGTCATCATGGGATCACATTTAACCTCAATTATGTACTAAGAGGTGACAATGAGATATTTATTTTATTCATGTATTCATTTACTAATTCCTTTACTCAACAGCTATTTGCTAGGCACATGCTATTCTTGGGAACATGTTGGGTGTGGAGGATACAATAGTGGGAAAAGCACTTTGGTTGGAGCTCAGTGTCTACTGTGAAAAGTAGACAATAGACATAGACAAGGAAAACAGTGCCATGAAGGAGTGGCACCTGGTGGCATGACAGTACCAAAGCTGGGCACTTACGTGGCCAGGGCTGGGAAGAGAGGATTTGAGTGGGTAGAGTTCCCTGAGAAAATGATGCTTCAGCTGAAATCTTAAGATGAGTTAACTAGGAAATGAGGCAAGCATGGAGGGTGGAGACAGGACATCCTAGCCAGGGAGATAGCCTGGTATAAACCTTTTGGGGCCACAGAGTGGGTAATTCATGAATTGAAACACGAAGGTGGTTAGAGTAGTGAGAGTATGTGTCAAAGAAGTCTAAGATGAGACCAGAATGCCTAGGACCCCAGAGGCCACTTCAGGGTTGGAGAACTTGAAGGTCAGAGTAGTGGGAATCTCTGAAAGGTTTTGTCACTGGCAGTCACATGAGCATATCTGAGCTTTTAAAATATCACTCTGGTTATTGTGTGGAGAACAGATGCAAGGGATGTGTGCAGATTGCAAGCACCTGAAATTCAGGGGTTCCATAAAGACAGAGAGAAAGCTGCCCCCCTCCCAAACACTTCCCATCCTCCAAAAATAATAAAAATGGAATGATAATAAAGAGAAGAAAGTCAAGGAAGAGACAAAATTCTTTACAAAATAGACCTGAAAATATTGCCAGCACTCTATGCATGGTGCATAAGGGGGACATACAAAATAATAACAGGACTGCAATGAACAATTGTTGGTAGAATCAATCGAATCGAATCAATGCTTAGCTTATGTTTTGTAGAGTGGGCCTGCTGGGTAGAGCACATAATTAGTGGATCTGAAGAAAAGATAGACATTGGGTGTGTTTACATGGGAAATGGGGCTCAGCCTAGGGTCCTGTTGCTCCATAAATTCACTTTACTTCTTTGGGGTTTCTGAAATGTTATAAATCAGGGATTTTATGTTATTTCTCCCTAAGAATGCTAAACTGAGCCTAAACAATTCTCTTTGATCAAAGCTCAGAAAAGATATTGGTATGATAACATCCAATGTTCGGGTGTATTTAAAAAAAAGGGGGGTGGGGGGAGGAGGTGGAGGACGAGGAGCAGAAGAAGAAGAAGAAGATGACATGGAAGTTTTCTATCTGAGGCTTGGCACTTCCTCATTCTGACACTTGACTGCTAAGTGTCTGTGATGCTAAGGGAGAACTTACCAGAAGACTCTCATCTTGAGTGAATTTAGTCTTTGAGTTGAGAGTTGAGTTGTGACTATTTAATCTAGATCCCTATAAAAGACTATAGCCAACACATAGAACTGTAGCTACTAAAACAGGAGATAGTTCCTCTCCCCCCAAATGGAAAGCACGCCTTTTTGTTTCCCCCAAATAAGTACCCTTTTCCCATCACGGCCCGTAGATATTTGAAAGCACACTCCCAGCATCCTCCTCAGTGGGCTTCAGAAGCAGAAGAGGATAATCACATGCCAGAAACAGTGACAGGCTGTAATTCTCTCTTCAAAAAATAGTTTGCCAAGAGAGCTGCCCATGCTGGTTGCATTTTATTAGCTTCCACCAAGTAGCCATTTGTGACAAAGAAGTCTCCCATCCTTAATTGGGTTTGGTTTCAAGCAAATGAACTGATGCCTTGTCACTTTCCGCTGACAGAAGTGGTTTCTCAAGGCAAAGATTCTGGCTGTAGAAAGGGGAATTGGAGGACTGGGGGTTGTGGGTGAGGGCACTTGAGTCTGAGATGGAGCCCGAGGGGTAAAAGAATGTGTTGTATTTGGGGCATTAAAGCCACTTGGAGCTGTGAAGCTGGGAGCCTAAGTATCTTGATTTCAAGGACATCCATTATTTCTCACCCTTTCATTCAACACTGAGTGCCTACTTTGATGAGTCAGATGTTTGGCAAACAAAACAGACTAAAATTGTACCCGCACATATCTTGCATTATACAAGGCAGGGGTCCTCAAACAATGGCCCGCGGGCCACATACAAATACAAATATTGTATTTGTTCCCATTTTGTTTTTTTACTTCAAAATAAGATATGTGCAGTGTGCATAGGAATTTGTTCATAGTTTTTTTTAAAAACTATAGTCTGGCCCTCCAATGGTCTGAGGGACAGTGAACTGGCCCCCTGTTTAAAAAGTTTGAGGACCCCTGATACAAGGGAAAGAAAGATAACCAAATAACATAACATACTCACAACTTTAGATGGGATGTTAAAAGGTAAGAAACACTAGGGGGAAAAAGAAAAAGTTGAGCAAGATGAGGGGAATTGGGAGTGTTGGGGGACGGGGGGCGAGCAAGTGATGTGCCTTCAGAGAGTGGTTTGGGCAAACCTCACTGAGACTTGAAAGGGTGGAGAATTAGCCCAGCGGTACCTGCAGGGAGCTCACTGCAGACGGGGGAGTGCTGGGGAGGGAGTGCTGGAACAAAGACCCAGAGGCAGGAGCCTGCCTGGCCCATTAGTGGAAGAGCAAGGAGCACAACATAGCCCAGGAGAACAATGTGTGTGTGTGTTAAGACATGAGGTCAAAGAGCAAATGGACCCCAAATCATCACAGACCTTGGGAACACTCTGGCTTTTTCCCTGAGTGAAACTGGGAAACATTGGATGGTCAAGATCTGAGAAAATGTATAATTTGGTAGTTTTGTTGGTGCCATATGATAGGGCAAAGGGTAGGAGACTAGAGCTAACTGAGAACGAGGCGGTCGTGGCGTGGTCTGCAGCAGTGGAGGGGGACGTGATGGGAAATGGCTGAATTCCGGATGTATCTTGAAGATAGAGACAGGATTTCCTTTCCAAAGCACTGGATGTGGGATACAAGAGACAGAGTAGCATATAGAGGTTCCAAGGATTTGGACTTGAGCTGCTGGAAGGTGGCAGAAGGTAGAGCAGTTTCTGCAGAGACCAGGAGTGAGTTTTGGACATACGGAGATTGTGATGTCTGTTAGACACCCAAGAGGAGGCACTGGCTTTGGAGTTGGGAGAAAAGTCAGATTTGGAGAAGCTGGGAGTTGGTGGCAGACAGCTGATAAGTGGGATCACCAAGGGGAGTGCAAACAGCGACGAGGTGAAGACCAAGGGCTGAGCCCAGGACAGTCCAACGTTAAGAGCCAAATGTGGTCACACAGATCAGAGCACATATTACACATGTGTGATGCATAGTACATGTTTGATGAATGTTACCCATAATGGCTATAATTTTTATTATATTTATTGTATCCATTGCACCTGATTATTTTTGTATTGATCTAAGTTACAAAGCGATGACTCAAATATATTTTTTCCCTGCCTTTCAAGCGTGAGAATTCAGTGCCCCAAAAGTTCTTACTGTGGTACAGAAGGACACTTGTTAAAATTAGGAGGAAGGCTCAGACTGCCTGCAGTGACCACTAACCACTGAATACATGTTTGAAGTGTAGCCGGTTCTGTGCTAGGCCTGAGGAAGAGCACACAGGTGACTAGAAGGACACAGTTGCTGTCCTCGGGGTGTGTATAGGCCGGTGAGGGAGGCTCAGAACTGCGTACTAAATGTTATGGGGGATAAAGCAAAGTAATTTCAGAATAAAGAGAAAGAAAGTTTAATCATGTGTTCAGGGCTTAAGGTAAGGTGGTTGGTACAGATCAGTACATAGGTATGCTCATTGGCTTTTGGAACATGTAGATACCTAAGGGATCTAAGCATCAGCTGACTGAAGTAATGAACAGCTGAATAGGGACTGCAGAGACCAGGGTGGGAACAGAGAGGCAAGTTCAATGATTTGTCAGGTTGAAAAATCCTGGGAAACAATAGAAAAGAGTTTTCAAAGAAAGGACGCAGGTCCCACCCAATCCTTTGATGTTCTGCCAGCTTCCTTCAGAATGCCACACTCATTCACCTTGACCTGGACCTCTGGCTTCCACCAGCATGAGGAAAGTACTTTAATCTGCTTAAAAACAGGGTCTTGGAAAGGTGAGCAGGTTCCAAGGGGTTCTTGGCAGACAGTCCTTGCAGGCTGCCAACTGCAAAGGCAACTTGGGGTCTTGCTGCTCTTGGCTGCCACAGTGGCACCTCGGTGAGGTCTGGAAGCCTGCGCGTTATTCTTAAATTCTGAGTCAAGGGGCGAGGCGGGGCGGGGATTGGATATCAGGGTGGAAAGTCGGGTTCCCATTGGAAACTCTGATGTCACAGTCAAATTTGCTACTGTTCACAGCTGGGGTCCCCATTTGACAGCTGAGGCTGGAAACAGAATCCTTTTTGAAATCAGAAAAAAAGGAAGACATTGGCTGAATTTCAGGAAATGCCCTCATGATGAAATCTGGGAAATGGCAACTGTGCATAACAAGGAAGTGGTCGAAGTCCCAAAGCTTGAGTCACTCAGAACCGCGCTGGAGACATCGCTGGAAAAAAGTTGGGGGAGAGTGGCCTTCCTCAGTGGAAAGTCTATGAAGTCCCCCTAATGTTAGTGGCACATTTTTCAGAGTCCCTGACAGGGACGCTGCCTTGTTTTCCTCTGCATCACACACTACGAATAAAGCACCGGGCAAACTTTCCACGTTGCTCATGTCCCAGCTGTCATTTTCTCTTCAAGTAATGGACAAAGTTCCCCAAACAGCTTCAGGAACAAAATGTGACAAATAGGATAAAGAAAAATAACCAACTCCAGTTAACTGCAGATCAAGTTTACAAAGTCAGACACGTATATTACCCCGTTGGAATCCCAGTCTGTCTTCTGGGTGGGCTTTCTCCTTTCGTAGGCCAGATTACTAAGATGTGACGAGGTTATGACTAGTCTGGACTTTTGACTTTCAAATTAATTCTTATTGATTCCTGATCCCCTACTCTGCCTCTCAAGAGAATTAAGAGAACAAAATCCCACTTCTCATTGTGTTTTTAAAAATAACTTATGGAAGATGGTCAAATTATTAATGGAAAATCAAGTTTACTAGAAGATAAAGGTACACCAACTGATATCAGACAACTACCCATATAAAAATAAAAACTTTTCTGCCTTAAAACACAGTCTTGCCCTGGTCAGTGTGGCTCAGATGGGTGGGCATCATCCTGTGCACCTAAAGGTCATAGGTTCAATTCACAGTCAGGGCACATGCCCAGGTTGCTGGCTCAATTCCCGGTGGGGGGCATGTGGGAGGCATCTGATCAATACTTCACTTTCAAACAATGTTTCTTTCTCTTCCTCTTCCCCCCCCCCCCCCGCATCTCTGAAAAAAAATCAATTAAACTTTTATTAAAAAACAATAATAAAACAGTCTTTTTGCCTCGCTCTGGAATCCACATAAGATGTGGTCCTCGTTTGCTCCAAAATTAACATCCCTCCTGAGTCTTGAATTCATGCTTTCCTACCTCACCTTAGATCATCAATGACCTCTTTCCTCGTGTGCATCCTCAAGTTTTCTCTAGTGGGTGCTCCCTCTACCTAGAACCTCTTCAAGTAGCTACCACCCAAAACTCACTCCTGCCTCTCACATTTCTTAAATTTCAGGACTTCTTTACAAGTTAATCACACACCATGTCCCTCCTGCACATTACCTTTATTTTCTCCTTAATGCCTTACAGACTAGCTTCCCCCCTATACTCTCCTTAGATGCTCATGGAAGGTATGTGTGACCTCATCTCCATCTGCAGAGATGACCACCGCGGCCTTTTTGAAACCCTTGTCGTTTGGTTTCTGGAACACAGCAATTGCCTGGTTCGTCTTCTGTTTCCCTAATTTTATCCTCTCTTATAGAGACACATTTTAGAATGTCTATTTCCCAGCAAGTTTACTTATCTTAAAGACCTTTACACACACACACACACACACACACACACTAAAAGACCTTTACAGGACCATCTTCTCATTCCCAGGGCTTGACTTTTACTGCTACATGCATGTTCCCCTAAATCTAGGCATTTTATGCTAACACTTCTACTGAAATTCAGACCTTTGTATTTGAAATTCCTATAGAAAAGACCACACAAAAGGATTTGCCAGCCGCTTTTTTTAAAAAATATGTTTTTAATGATTTCAGAGAGAGGAAGGGATAGGGAGAGAGAGAGAAACATCAGTGATGAGAGAGAATTATGAATTGGCTGCCCCCTACATGACTAGAAATTGAGCCTACAATCTGGGCCTGTGCCCTGACTGGAATCAAACCATGACTTCCTGGTTTATGGGTCAATACTCAACCACTGAGACACACTGGCCAGGCCTTGCCAAGTACTTTTGATTTACTACACCTAAAAATTATTGTCCATGACCCCACCTTGGTAACACCATTTCAAATTCCCTGTCTCTTGGGCTTGAATCCTTGAGACACTATTAACTCCTCCTTGCTCACTTCTCATACCCAAGCTGTTAACTTTTCCATTCTGACTCTGAAAGGTGCATACATTCCTTCCTTTTATAACATCTTTAATTGTTTGATTTTTAAATTATAGTTGACATTTAATATTACATTAGTTTCAAACCAATCTATAGATTCAATGGAATTTCTATCAAAATACCAATGGCATTCTTCACAAAACTAGAACAAATAATCCTAAAATGTATATGAAACCACAAAAGCCCTGAGTCCTCAGTAGCCAAATCAATCTTCAGAAAGAACAAAGTTGGAGGTATCAAATTACCTGGTATCAAACTGATATCACTGTATTTAACCCAGTTATTAATTAACTGGAAAGGAACAAAGGAAAGGCTGGATATTATAGACATGGCCAGTAAAGGATGGACGACAGAAGAAAGATACTTGTCTATAGGTTACACCTGGGAGCAGATCATTGGCCAAAATGGGTGTGGCCACTGCAAGTGCATGAAATCTGAAATACATAAGCTCCAGAACAAGGGAATTCCCTCTCTTGCACTCTTGGGACTCTTGTTGCAGGGGGTGTGTTCTCACACTCCTGCATTTGTCCACACACAATGGACTAATGGATTGCAACTAGCCTGATGCTCTACCAGACTTAGTTCCGCCATGGAATGGAAACTCTTAACACTGTCTTTGCTTTTAGTTCTGCTGAATCCCCAGCTGAACCTCTTCCAGGATTGCCTTAAGGGAATTGGAACTTTATAACCTGAGGAGTATAATTTCACTCAAATAAAGCTTTCTATCACATCTTATCCTCCCGTGGGTACCTTCAGAAATTCTTATTCCAGTGGTGCCCTAAGAACCGCACTTCCACTAGGAGTGGAGAAAGGCAATCCATGCAATTCTCTGATAACAAAACTATACCACCCAGATATAATAATCAGAGCAGTATGGTACTGGCATAAAAAAAGACACATAGATCAATAGGACAGAATAGAGAGCTCATAAATAAACCTACTCCTATATGGTCAATTAATCTATGACAAAGGAGGCAAGCATATACAGCAAGGTAAAGATAGTTTCTTCAATAAATAGTGTTGTAATAGCTTCTTGATTGCTAACAGTGATAGCCAACAGCTCATTTTTTTATAGGCGTTTACTATGTTGAGGCGCTGTGCTGAGCGTCTCTGGACATCCTCAACCCTGTGAGCTAGCCACTGCTTTATAGTGGGTAGACTGAAGTCCAGAGGGGAAGTATTTCCCCATGGTCACCCCATGCTCATGACTCAACTTCATTTCAGCGTCAATGCCTGAGCTTTTATTCCCAAAGCATAATGCTTCCTAGCATTAACAACAGAACCAAAGTCTTTCAACCTGATAGTTAAAAACTTTAAAAATGTGGTCCTTTTCTTCTACTCTAGGCTACTGCTTTTGCAAAAGATGACCCCTTTACGAGTATCTTCACAGCTTTCCTCCCTCTCATTTCAACCTTTGAGACCCTTGTCAAAGTATACACCTTTCAAGATTTCACAGGTATCTCCACTCAAAATCAATCTCTCCCCGATGCATCCTGCATGTAGTTAGTCTCATCAATGGAGCAATGATTCTCCTGCTTAGTGTTAGTTGAGTGTACAGTACATGTGTCCATTTCTTCCATTAGTGTTTCAAAAACAGTCATGTTACACTCCTCTCAGATATATTCCCGAGCCCCTAAACCAGTGCCTAGTGTAGTGCGGGCATACGACAAGCCTTCAATATGTTTTGGTAGAACTGAATAGCAGGCTTGTATGTGATTGGGATTTGGGTCAGTAATGATGGTACTAGGTGAGTGAGATGATAACTCTAGACCATCTACTCCTGAGGTAGACAGAGATCCCAAAGGGTCTTCAGACTAATTGTCCTCAGAACATACCCTGAACTGGTGGGTCAAGGCTCTCTTCTAACCTGTAACTGGAGCTTAGTGTTCAATGTCCATAAAGCATTTTATTCAATGATGTATATTAATTCCCTCTGTTCTTCAGCTCCACCCCCAACCAAACGCGGTGATCAGTGGCAGTAATAATGGCGACAAAAGCTATTATTTATCAAACTTCACAGGTAAAATCTCCATTTGATTTTCAGAACCATCCGATGGAGCAGATACTACTATGATTCCTTTTTGCTGGAAGAGACTATTGAGGTTGAGAGGGCTACGCGACTTCCCAGGATCACTCAGCTAGTAAGTTGCAAGCCAGATGCAATCCGACGCCCACGCGCTTAACCACGGAACCACACCGCCTCTCTAGAGGCCTGACTTAATAAATGTGTGTTTCTTTTCCTCCTCCCCACACAGCCAGCAGAGCTCAGTCCCAGCAGCCTTGACCCCCCGCTTTGTCCTTGCGTGCCTGTGCACGGCCAGTTTACAGCCAGCTGGGCTGCTCCTGTGAAGATGTCCACTCACATCCTGGTCATCATTAATCCCCTCCTCAAGCGCCTCGGGAGGAGGGAGCAGGGGGAGCGGCCCTGGCTCGGTGCAGGTTGGGCTCCATGGGAGATGGGACGTGAAATCTTGGCACACCATTGGCCATGAGTCACTGGGAGCCGGAGCCGTGTACCAGAGAGGACGACAGGAAACCACAGGCCCTGCCTTTGCTCTTGCGGTGACCATCTTGAGAGAGGCTGCATGAGTGTAGTGGTTCAGCTGTTCCCCGATGGCGGCCTCCCCGTCAGCGTTGGGCTGTGTTTGTCTTGGCCAGCCGGCACGTGGAAACCTTCCTGGCTCAGTCGGCGCTACTCAGGGAGACACATCCACTTCCTGAGCCTCCACTCCCTGCTCTGGCTGCTCCTTCCTGCTGTTTGAAGACAGGTTTATGGGCAGTTGGGACACAGGGACTCTTCACCGTGGCAGCAGCTTCTCACCAAGCCAGCGCCTGGTCTTTGAAGTGGTCTTGGTTCCTGAGTGAACAGAACATTGACACACCAGCAACAAATACCCTTTGTTTGTCCTCCAGGTTCACTGTATCTCAATATAAGCTGGTGCCTTCAACCTCAGCCCCACCCAGGAGTCCTCCACTCTTGTGCTGACATAACTCCTCTCTTAGTTCATGACTGTTGGACTTAGTACACAGGTCACATTCATCTTCTGAAAAATTCAATTTCTGTCTTTTTCATTAAAAACGCGTTCCATCAACTTATTTAGCTATCTGTATTATATATACACTGTGCTGTATGATGCTCACAAGAGAGAGAAAGACAGTCCTAGTCATCAAGAACTGGGGGGAGACGTGAATCAATATGTGAAAAGTTGGGTAGTATTACGTTATGGTAAAAGCGAGTGTGGAGTTGGTGCTGAAGCAAGCTTACACGTGAGTCCTGTATCTGCTGTGAAATTATTAGACAAATCCCAGTATCCTCATCCATAAAACAGTGGAATGTGCACCTCTCTCTCAGGGTTGCTTGTGAGGATTAAATGAGACAATGATCTATCGAGCAATTTGCTGAGTGTCTCACACTTAATTACTACCCCCAAACTGGAAGCAATTATCAGTTCTCATATTTAGGTTGTGGAAGCATGCACAGGACATTAGACTAATTTATAAAAGCCTCTTCTTTCAAAATGAAACTGGACAAAATCAAGGTAGAAAGCAGCTTCAGGCATCCACCCCAAGCAAGGGCATATGCCTCATGCTGAAGCAAAGTCTTTGCTGAGATATCTATAAGGGTTACCAAGCTTAAATACTCACATCTTTGTAAGCCTTGGTCTGAACTTATCCCTTTGGGGTCATAGACAGATGGCAGAAAGCTTCTACTTAATTCAGCTTCCAAACCTCCCATCTGCCTCCAATCAGACGATCATTCAGCCTCCTCATATGAAGAGTACACGAAGGCAAGATCCCATCACAGACCGACCTGCAGTGACTTCATACCTGGATGTGAACACCCCACAGAGGTTCCAAATTGATGCTACTTCAAACAGTAGGCCTTTCAGAACTTGAGACTGTATTTTAATATGTTGCTCAGAATTTTGATTCTCCCTCTATCTCTACCTGGAAATTCACAGGTTTGCCTTTCATGCAGCTTTGAAAACACTGAATGGTAACCACGCTGGCTCAGATGCTTTGAGGAGGGGCTTGCATTCATTCTGGCCTGGCTAATTTGAACACTGAGTCACAGGAACTTACTTCTAAACCGCCCCTAATGTGTCTGCTTGGTGCCTTATATATTTATGCCCAAGGCTAAAATCTGTTATCATTTTCTCTAGATCTTTTTATGCATCTCTAATAAAAGCAAGTTGGTGTAGTCTAAACATTTGAATTTGTAGCAGCTGTAAGCTTACCTATTTGACATCTGTGGATGAAAATTCTTCCTTGGAGGACATATCAAAAGGCAAGGTACTCAAGTCATGAAAACTACATAAAAACATCTCTAAGTAAAAAGACTAAGCTCAGAGAGCATGTATCTTTATTTTTCAAGATTATGACCTGGTCCAGATGTTTTCTACTTTGTCCAACATTTTAAAAAATATATTTGTATTGATTTCAGGGAGGAAAAGGGAGGGAGGGAGGGAGAGAGAGACAGAGAGAGAGAGAAAGAGAAACATCGATGATGAGAGAGAATCATTGATTAGCTGCCTCCTGCACATCCCCTACTGGAGATTGAGTACAAACTGAGCATGTGCCTTGACCAGGAACAGAACTTTGATCTCCTGGTTCATAGGTCCACGCTCAACCACTGGCCATGCTGGCTGGGCTGTCCAACATTTTTAAGCTTCTCTTCTGTGGCCATAGGTGTACACAATGTAGACTTGACTTTCATTTGAATTTCCTGCCATTAATAAGGCTCAGAGTCAATATAAAAAGGTGTTGAATATGTTCGAGGCATTAGCATTCTCCTTTATGGAACATAATTTTTTGGTGTACTTGGAAGTGGTTAGCTTGTTTAGCATATGCACCTTGAGAAAGCCGAATATTTTTTCCTTGATTCCTTCCTTCCATCCATTATTCATCCAACCATCTAGTCATTTCTCCATTCAACATATTTATACATATTTATGTTAATCATCTATTGTGGGCCAAGCAGTGAGCTAAGTATTAGAGATATAAAACAGAATAACACATAACCTGACTTTTGATCTAGAAGAGAAGAAAAGATGTAAAGTTAAACCGGGAAGATGATGTAACCAAGGCATGAATAAAGTTCATTGGGAAAGTCTGTATGAACAGATGGGGAACAACTCACTTAGAGTCAGACAGATCTGGACTTGGGACTAACTCTACCACTAACTAGCTCGTGACCTTGGCATGTTATTTAACTCTGCTAAGACTTATTTTCTTTGTCTCAAAAAAAATGGGGATCATAATACTTCATAGACTTGTAGCGAGGATTTGTGAATGAAATGAGATGATCATGAAAAGCATCAACACAGTGCTCAACACTTAGTAGGTCCTGAACCTTTCTATTATTAGAATTAGTGATAATCTTTGGGAAAATCTTACAGAATAGTTAACATTGCCTTTGATCTTGAATAATGAGCAGGGATTTGCCAGGTTGAAAAGGGGAAAGAACATTTCAAGTAGAGGAAATACCATGGAGTCATGAATGTATGTGACACGTTAGGTGCCAGGAGATGGTTAGTGTGATCAGACAGAGAGTATATGTGTGATGAAATTTGTGACTGGACGAATAGGATGGGACATTTGGAAAAGGACATTGTATTCCACAGTAAATGTCATGCTTTATACGGTGAACAATGGATGTAGCATGATCCTATTCAATCCAGAAACAAGGAGACTAAATCTGGAAGGAGGGAGAAGGATAAGAAGCAGTTTTCTAGTTGTCAATTAGCTTCCTAAGATCTAAAGCTTTAAGCTCTGTTGTCCATCCTCAAAATACCAGACTCTCAGATATTTTCTAATTTACGCTAATGTGTTCAGCAAAAGATTCAGAAGCCCTCCTAGCATGGTCTTCTCTGCTGGAAGTAATGAAGGGCTTAGAACTAGGAAACTGGAGTCTCATTCTTAAACCATTATGGATAAGCCTAATGGGATAATGGTTAAACAAGATGATCTCCACGGTTACTTCCCAGTTCTAAGTCATGATTCCAAGTTACAAGGGTTCACCAACCACCTTAATTAAGTAATAAATAGACCCAAGTTCACAGTTAGCAAATTGCAGAGCCAGCATTTTAATCGAAGTCATTTAGATCTAGTTGGTTTTTTGTTTGTTTGTTTTGTTTTGTGTTTGCTTGTTTTGTTTTACCTTATACTCTCTCTGCTATTATGTTCAATTACTTTGCCCAGGACAACGAAGACATTCTCTGTCTGTTGTCATTTGTAATTTAAGGACTTCAATTGTTCTCAAATGCAGACTTAGAATTCAATTTGGGAGCAAGTGGTTTTGTGGTCTGTTTAATTAAAAGTCTAGAACATTAAGTCCTGAGCTTCTCTCCCTTCAGGCCAAGGGCTGGCTATGAATGGCATCATGGGGCTAAACCCCACTCAAAAGATGGGAGTGTTTACAGCAAATTTTTCCTGGAGTTGGCTGGCCTCTAGGCAGGAGGCTCTGGAGAGGAAATTCATTAGCCTCATCGCTCCTTTTGCCACAGTCAGGGTGGCCAGATTCCATTACTTTACAGCATTGGTGAGGGTGAGTGTGTGTGCATGTGTGCATGTGTGCGTGTGTGTGTGTGTGTGTGTGTGTGTGTGTTGTGTGATCATCTGTCCATAACGATGGGCATCAACTTCAAGCAAGGCTTCCTTTTCTCTTGCAAGTTCAAAGTGCAGAGGTGACATATCCTGTTTTAAATTGTGGATGGAAATTTCAAATACTTTAAACAGTGCTTATTATCAAAGGGCAAAAAGGATATGATGAAAGGTAATAACACCTTATTGGCTTAGAGGCACCTCACTGGCTTTACAATGCTTTCTTGGCATGGAGTGTAAATGTTACTGGCTTTGAACTCTCCCCTGAATTATGCAAAGCTTTTGTCCCTCTCTTGACTGCCAAATGTTTCTGGGGCCCCTTCAGCGGCTTCTTGCTGAGTGGCCACACTGCCTGAGACCACTGGGCAGCTGTAAAATCTGACAGCCAGAGTGAGGGAATCCAAATCTGTTTTTTATTGCATAGTCACAGCGGCCGGGTAACTCCACCCGACCAGCTGTAGATCACTTTTATGGACAGCGAGGGACATGTCTTCTTGGTCGCATCTGCCTGGAGCATCTTCCTGGACGACTCCAGCTGAGGAAGGTCCTCGTGCGGCTGAGTGTTTTTATAACACCCCTCACCTGGGAGCAAAGCCCACTGCCCCACACATCCTGGCCTTTGCTAGCACCTCTTCTGTCGTGAATTTGGTACCTCAGTCTTTGGGAATTAAAAAATAGACTTAAAAGGTAACTTTCTGGTACCAAGCACATGGCTCTCCTCCTGAGGCTGAATTCGCTTCATTACCCCAGCTCTTCTGTCTCTGACTTACAGTAAATAATTGTCCACAGCTGTTGCAAGTTGGTTTATCCTCCAATAAAGGTCAGGATGGCTGAGTAGACATCAGAGGAAAAACTTCTGAAATTTGGTGTTTAGACTAACTTACATCTATGTTTATCTCTTTTGTGTTTGTTGTAACTAAATAGGCAAGTGTGGGTTGCGGTTAAAGCAAGACCAGGCAACCTGGATATCATGGCTTTCTTTCTAGCTCTTTAATTCCGACGCACGTGAAATTCCCTCTGTCCTCCTGTGCCTCAGTTTCCCCAGCTGTCATACATAGGTCAGTATTTAACGGTTTCTCTCACAGATTTCCTAAGTGGGCTCAATGGGGGGCCGGCTTGCTCATAATTCGTGAAACCAAATACTGGAAATGAGTTCTCTTTATAAGACCAAGGGAGGGGCAATCCATTCCCACTGCTCCACAGGCCTCACCTAAAGCTGAAACATTCACAAACATTCGCGGGACGCTGGAGCTACAATGCAGAGAGAACCACTCCGTGGGAAAGCTTAGCTTTCACACCAGCAGGCCAAAGAGGCAAGAAGACCCCACATCCCAGCAGGATGTAGGATCCATTGGTGCGTTTCCATTCACCAGGGAACTGGGAGGACAGGGAAGGCTTCTGCCATATACATTGGCAGATGGGATCTTGGCTTGGCTCGTTGGTGGGGCCCACACAAGCTCTCCAGCTGTGTCCTGCAATATCTAGGGGGAGGCCAAGCAGCAGGAGGAGGCAAGAGACGTCCTCCCAGGGATAAAAATTTATTGGGTTAAAACCTAATGAAAACACAGCTTTCTCTGGAAACACCAGCACAAGGAGCAGAAGGATAAGCAAAGATGATTCCCATGAGCATTTAGCCCGTTGCGATGGATGATTAGGGGGGAAGAGAGGAAGACCACAGCAAACTATAGGCTGGAAACAGACCAAGAAACACCTGACACTTTCTACAAAGGCAGCTCGTGACCACCCATTGAAGCCATGACCAGCTCATGCCTAGAATACTTCTATGGGGTTGCTGATCGGGCCTCCTGACCTCGGTCTCTGCTTTGCTGAATTATCCACTCCCGACATCGGGCTAATTTGGATACAGACCAGGACCATGATATAAAGTGGAGCCTTGTGGAGTCAGACAGACCTGGAGCTATAAGTTATTTACCTCACTGGGCCTCAATTTTATCATCTATTAAATGAGGATAATAATAATTGTGCCTTATACGGCTCTTATAAAGATTAAATGAGAGCATGCTTGAGACGCACTTGGTACACTACCTGACACATCAGAATCCTTCAATAAGTAGTTGTTACTTTTCCTAGTCCCATCACTGCCCCACGTACAGCCCTTTCATGGCCCCCATGCCTCTGGCATAAAGCCTGAGCTCCTTTTACAACCCAGGGCTCCAGCTTGCTTGTGGACCAGTGCTGTGCAGCAGAAGTCTCAGCAATAAGGGAGAGGTCTCTGTCTGCGCTGCCCAGTATGGCAGCCACTGGCTACAGGTAGCCTTTGAACACTTGAAAAGTGGTACAGTGACTAAGAAACAGAATTTTAAATTTTATTTAATTTTAATTCATTTTAATTTAAATAGTCACCTGTGGCTATTGGCTTCTATATTAGACAACGCAAGTGTTAGAGTTCTGCATGGCCCTCTAAAGCAGTGGTTCTCAACCTGTGGGTCGCGACCCCTTTGGCGGTCGAACGACCCTTTCACAGGGGTCGCCTAAGACCATCCTGCATATCAGATATTTACATTACGATTCATAACAATAGCAACATTACAGTTATGAAGTAGCAACAAAAATAATTTTATGGTTGAGTCACAACATGAGGAACTGTATTTAAAGGGCCAGAAGGTTGAGAACCACTGCGAAAGGCATCCACTCTAGCCAAATGGATCTTTTCACCTCGTGCTTTTGTGCCTTTAAAGCAGGAGTGAGGAACCTTTTATTCTGCCAAGGGCCATTTGGATATTTATAATATCATTTGTGGGACACACAAAATTACCAACTTAAAAATGAGCCTGCTATATTTGGTCAAACATTTAATTAACTCACCCCTAATGCCATGGCAGAGCCAGACCAAATGACTTCGCGGGCCCGACATTGCCCTTGAGCTGGACATTTCCCACCCCTGCTTGAAGTTTAAACCCTCATTCCTGCAGGGTGCTGGGTATGGCTGTGTGGTTTGTGCACTATAAAATGTGCCCAGGTGAGGAGGAAAATGGGACCTGAAATTGAGCCAGTACTTGGCTCATCAACCTGGGTGTCCTGGTATGGGGCTGCATCTGCAGGACGATGGGCTGTTTTTCTAATCACCTATCCAGAAGGGGGGCCTTGCTCAAAGGTGCCTTTATGTTAGTAGTGTCCCTATGCACCTACCCTCCTAATTACCTCCATGGCCAAAGCCATCTTGCCTTATGAGACCAGCCCAAACTCCTGCTCACTCACTAAGCTTCTTGCTCCTCTGGACTTCCAGAACTTCCACATTTGAGACATGGTGGAGGCCAGTGGTTAAGAGTTCAGTTTCTGAAGTCATGTGCCAAGTTAGAATTCCTACTCTGTCTCCTAAATCCGACTGTGGGCATGTTATTTCATCGCTCGGGGTACTCCACTATACAATGGAACAACAATAGCACTTCTCTCATAGGGTGGTTTTCAGGAGTAAATGACAATGTGTTAGCTTCATAGTATAATGCCCAGCTCACAACGAGTGTGGATTGCATGTTTATATACTCATTCTTTCTTCAACAAATATTTACTGAGCGTCTATCATATGTCAGACACTTTGTCAAGCTCTGGAGAGCCAATGGTGAAGAAACACAAATACAATTCCTGCCCACCTGGAGGGGTGTAGGGGGTAGAAGTGATGTGTCAGATGATGACAAAAACTGCAGAACTTCAAAGGGGACAAGTCCAAAGGATAGATTCCTGGCGCTATGAGAGCCTGTGGTAGATTTTGTCCTACTCGGGGAGGTCAGAAAAGACTTTTCTGAGGACAGGGTGCTTGAGCTGCTATTGGAAGGAGGACAAGTAGGTGTTCACTAGTTGAAGAAGAGAGGGAAGGGTGTTTGAGGCCTGGGGAACAGCATATGCAAAGGCCTTTGCTGGGTGGGACTGAAAAGCCCCCAGAAGGAAAGAAACAGAAAAAATGGAATGATGTCTGGTATGGGTATGAGATTAGGCTGTAGAGGTCAGAGCGGCAGGGTCTTGTAGGGGAGGAGGAGGAACAGAGGAATGACATGATCTCTTTTGCTCTCCACAAGATCTCTCTGGCTTCAGCGTGGAGAATTGATCAGATGGTACACAGGATAGAAAGAGATACATCTGGAAACTACTGCAGCCATCCAGGCGAAAGGCAGTGGTGTGGAAAGAGACCAAAAACACATCTGGATTCATGAGCTCTTCCTATTTTTTTCTCATCCAAAAATTAATACTATACTAGGTTTTTTATGGTTAACATAGGTCTGCATTTCTATTCATTGAAGTCTCCCATCGCTGTCTAAAAGGCTGTGCCCTGTCATCCCAATCAGAAGATAAAATCTTGATAGGCAAGAATCATTTCTATTTATGGTATCCTGCTTGTAGTAACTGAAAGAGGAATATTTGCTAAGGTGTTTTCTAAATTTCACATACTAGTGAGAGAGACAATGGTATGAATGGCTGAAACATAAAAGGGTTGTGGAGTATGTGATGATAGAAGTATTTTCCTCTGTGTTGCAAAGGAGCCATGCAAACCCCCAACTGGGACTTCTTTTTCAGATGTGCAAGTCTTACCTTCCAGAAGTGAGTAAAACCAGCATAAGGGTACTTACCCCCCTGGGTACTTGCAATGAAAGGCATGATCTAAGCCAGCTTCATGTGTGCTCTACACAAAGAGGTTGGTGTTATTACTGATTGAAACAACACTAAATAACCAAGCACATTCCTCTTTCTCAGTCTCTTCTCAACTTCAAACTTCTACTTTAGTGTTTTGTTTTCTGGGAAAAGCAGCAGAAATCCAAACTCAAAGTGACTTAAGCCAGAAGGAAATTATTCTCTCAAATAACAGGTGGCCCAGAATCTGGGTGTTCTGCAGCAAAGTCCAGGAGCTCAACCATGTCATCAAGGATGCGATCTTTCCCAGTCTGTTTTGTGTAGCACTAGCCTCAAACCAAAGCTGTTTCTCCTCAAAGTCATAAGGTAAGCAGGGCGGCCCACGCAGGATCTGGTTGGCATGGCAGGGAAAACTCTAGAGCAGCAAATGCAGTAACATGCTTCCTTGCCCATCTCCAACAGAAGAAATGGAAAACTTCTCCCGAGGCCATAAACTTAACCTCTTCCCCTTCAGCCTGATTGGGCTAAAAGGGCCACATGACTGTTCTCTGACCAAACACAACCTCTATGAAAAATGCCATGCTCTGATTGGCTTAGAGTAAGATTCTGCCCCTGGAATTAGAGAGCCTTGCTGAACAAAATTGGGTGTGCATTCACAAGTAGAAAAGGAAGGAAGGTATTGGAAAGGCAACCAAGTATGCCTTCCTAGTATGAGCTGCTTTCTAGAAAAATGAGATGACTTTATAACTCACTCAAGTTCCACTTCATTTATCCATCCATTTGCCCATTCACTCAATGAATATTTATTGGGTGCTTATTCTGCACTGGGCTCTAGGCAAGCTTATTGAGGCACCTCAAGAATTTTTCAAATACCTCCGCACATATTTTTCATGCACTTGCCACATGTGGCGGCAAGTAGCCACATGAAGAGACAGATGTACTCACGTGGCACATTTTTAAGAATCCATGCTCCTAACACTCAGTTCTCACATCCAGATCTTCATAAATCTGGATTCCAAGGGGACCAGGTCACGATATCATTTTGGGCCATTGTCAAGGAGGATTTACGATGGTTGTTTGCATGACCCAACCATATGCTGCGGCTGGAGAAATACTCTGGTTAGCCCGACTTGACGTATGTATTGATGACAAAGAATGTTACACCACACCACAGGAAAAAAACAACATGAAAACACTCCCTGACTTTATCAGTGAACTGGCTGTAGAAATAATGGCCTTCTTGGTAAAATCAAGAGATGATTAAAAATAATTAATGATGCTTCTTGAGAAAGAGCTAACAATCGAAGGATCTGGAAGCCAGCTGTCGTAACAGTTCCTGAGAAGGTGCATTTTATTGGCTCTGTGAAACGTGTGTTGTTAGCCCTACAGCAAAAGGCCAGGAAAGGCAGACCTGACCCAGAGATAATGCTGCTTCTCTGTTCTTACAGCCTCTCAGCACACAGCTCAAATATGCTAGGGAATCACAGCATGATTAGTTTCCTCACCTTTTCCATAGAAGGTCTCTGCACCTATACTCGGCATTCTGAGATTCGTCATGTTCCTATCCCTTCTGAGCATGCTGTTCTCACTTTCTAGAACAGTCTTCTCTCCTCTCCCCTGCAATTGGTTGGTTTCTCTTCACCTCTCAAATCTCAGTTTAGTCACCTCCTTCAGGAAGCATTCCTGGAAGCCCTCTTCCCCAGGCTCAGGTGGATGTTCCCTTTGGGTGCTCCTCAGCACCTCCCATCTGTGACTCTGCTTCCATGGATTATGAGTTGGTGAGATTGGGAGCTCTGAGTCTTGTTTGCTCCTGTAACCCAGCACCCAGGACAGTGCCTGGATGACAGTGCATGATACGAGTAGAAAAATATTTCTGAATAGATGGCAGGTGGATAGATGATGGAGAGGTTATAAGTGAAGAATAAATAAGGCCCACCCTGACATCTCAACTTAGTCACGGTTCTTTACCTTGACAAGTAACAGGAACCAACTTGAGCAAGCTTAAGCAAAATAGAGGATTTACTGACAGGATATTAGAAGAGTTCTGAAACTCAAAAATCATTGGGTTACAGGAGAAACAAGAACTGGCAACTGGATAGCTTCTGAAAACCCAGACAAAATTTATTCTCCCTGTCTAATCTCCATTTCTTTTTCCTGTGGATCAACTTCATTCTTTTCTCTGCTCCAGCTTCATCCTCTCCGTCCTCCACACATGTGTTGGAAAAGATTTCCCAACCACTAGTTGTCTCTTTTTCTTGAAAGGAAATAGGCCAGACTAACTAGGTATCTGTAAATCCCAATGCTGAAATCCTGGAAGGACGAATCTTATTGTTTCACTTTGGGCCAGATTGCTACCTGCACATCAGACAACTCTGATCTGGCGATGGGGTCCCATAGCACACACACGACTACCAGGATTGACCCAGTTCTTAGAGAAAAAGTGTTTTCAGGTTGAGCAGACATTACAATTGACCACTACAATGGCAGATAGACTCCTTAGGTGACCCCCATTATCCTATCACCTGGTGTTCATGACCTTGAGTGTGGCCAGTGTTGGTGATGTACTTTTAACCAATGGAATATGACAAAGGTGACAGGATATATGTGATTACAGGTATATGAGTAGGTAATATAACATTGTAGCATCCATCTTGCTGTAGTCTGTCCCTTAATTGCTCCGAGGTGGCTGGTGGTCATGTTGGGAGACCCTACATGCCAAGGAATTGAGGGTGACCTCCGGTAAGCAACCATCAAAAGACTTAGGTCCTGAGACCTGTGGCCATGAGGTACTAAATTCTGCCAGCAATCTGACTGACCTAGGAAGCAGATGCATCCCCGGTCAAGCCTCCAATGAGATCACAGCTCCAGCCAACACTCTGATTGCTGCCTTGTGAGATTTTCCGTGGGTGAAACTGCCTGGAATTCTGACCCACAGAAACTGTGAGGTAATAAATGCATGCTCTTTAGAGCTGCTGAGTCTCTGGTGATACTGCTACATGGCAATAGGAAACTAATAAACCATACAATATATTTCCATTAAAAATACAAAAGAAGGTTCACAGGCTCTCACTACAGACCTGTAAGGTAAGCTCTGAATTAGGGGCAAACTATTCTAGGTGGTCAGAGAATGGCACAGTAGCCACTCCTGACAGTCAGCTGAAGGGCTGTCCTTAGCCCTAGGCAGGACGTCCCCATTTGCACAGTGGAAGAGATTTCATCTTGATCCTCAGCCCCTTCCAGATGCTGTGTTGTGTGTTCTGTTAGGACACTTGCTCTCAGGAGATCGATTGATGAGGCCTCCTGGGGGCTTTGGACATCATATTTAAGATGCCAACCTCAGGAGTTCAAGACGGCAGGGAGCCCAGAGGCAGCAGGTAGGCGGCCCAGGAAGGACTGTGAGAAGGGCTGTGAGGAGGGTGTGGGGTCTCCTGGAGGCTTCTGTTCTCGGGCTGTGTCCGCAGTGTTGCTTACTCTGCCTGAACCATCTGTGGTCTCCAAGTTCTTGGTTTTGATGCTGCTAAGTTGGGAGCGGGGGTTTTAGATGTGGTGCCCACCTGCTTCAGGGAAGGAGCCTTCATCTCTCACCCCAACTTGAGTGACAACAGGTGGCTAGTGCACTGACCAGGGAAGACAGACGGTTTCTTGACACAGAGTGAGGAATGACTGTAACACTGTGCACATCCACATGGTTGTCCCAGACGTTACTGGTAAAAACTGCCTGTGATGTTTGTTTCAAAATTCAAATGTCCAGGTCTTTGCCCTGAAACTCCTGGTTCAGCAGCTCTAGGCTGAACCCAGAATCAGTGCTTTCAACAGCCCTCTGTGACTGGTACCATCAGGGTAGTTTAGGAAACCTCAGTAGATTGGTGTTTGTGGAGTTTGTACCATGTGATGTCAATAGTTCTGACTAAATATTAGAGAGACCACTGTGGCCCAAGACTGGAAAGTGATACCCATCTAAGACCCCCTCCCCGAGTACTACACGGGAGGCTCAGAGAACCCCCGCTGCAAAAGATCTGTTGATGCATTTCCCAAATGGGCAGGGTTGGGGATCTGCTCTAACCCTCCCTACTCACACCCACACACCGAGGAGCCTCAAGGAGCCGGTCTGCCCTGAAAACTCTAGAAAATTGAAAACATGCAGCACAATGGTGCTCCCAGACAGAGTGCACCTGAACCTTCATAGTGTGGGAGAGATCAGCCAAAGCCCCTCAAAGTCCCTTGATCTTTTTGTTGTTTTTGGGTGTTTTTTGTTTGTTTGTGTTTATTGATTTCAGAGAGAGGAAGGGAGAGGGACAGAGGGATAGAAACATCAATGATGAGAGAGAATCAAGCCCGCAACCCAGGCATCTGCCTGACCAGGAATTGAACTGTGACCTCCTGCTATAGGTCGATGCTCAACCACTGAGCCACACCATCTGGGCAAACCCCTCACTCATCCTCCCCTGTTTGTCCTTGTTTCCTCTGGACCAGGCAGCCCAGTCAGTCTGACTCCTGTCTTTGTTTTAGTCTCTTATTCTTCTTAGCCAACCCTCCCTTCTAAAATGCAATCCTTATGAAGCCCAACTGCTCACATGCAGCCAGCCTGCTTCAACGCCAAGCGATACCTCATTGGAAAGGGCTGACAGAAGCAGCCCCACCTCTCCTTGACCCAGGAGTGAGCCCGCTGTGACCTGCTAGGACAGTGGGGAGCATGCCTGACTTCCAGGAAAGCTCTTTTGGCTTCTGAGCTCTCATCTCCCTGGCTTTGCCCCTCCATCTCTGGCCAGTCCTGATGGCTGCTGACTGTGGCCCCTGAGACCAGGCCAGCCCTGACATCATCTACTGAAAGGGTTTAGCCAAGGACAGGCAGGAATTGACAGCCCCTATTGAACCAACGGGCCTAGCGCTGCTTCTGGCAAAGAGGAGCTCCAGACCCTGTCAAGCCACATGCTTGTTTGGTCTCCAAGGAGCATGGCTTGCACGAACACATTTTTGAGTCAAAAATAATAAAAAGGAATGGAGTTTCTTTACCCCTATCTTTCAAAACAAGAAATAATATATTGGTCCTTGCAATAGTTACTGCAATTCCATTTCTTAGCATCTACCTTCCTCAGACCTTGCAACCACCCCAGCCCCTAACACTCTCTCTCTCTCTCTCTCTCTCTCTCTCTCTCTCTCTCTCTCTCTCACACACACACACACACACACACACACACACACACACAGAGAACCACATGCTCATAAAACACACACAAGCAGGTGGATACAACATACACATCCAACATGCACATGTGCCCAAACCCCTGCTGTGTTCTGAGAATGGCACCTTCCTTCCTCCCTCTTCCTCCCCTCACTGAGTGTTTCATTATGGAGACTGACTTGGCCTCTAAGTCCATCTGCCTTCTTACACAGGTGCCCGGGCAGGGGGCGGGGGGGGGGGAGGGCAGAATCGAAGTGTCCATAGGATTCTCTCCCCTGGCAGGGGCAGAAGATGGGTCCATGAACGCTAATCAGTCCATGTGTCACATTACATGAGCTGCTCTTACAGGCAGGTGAGAAATCATGTACAGCCGGCTGCTTAAAGACGGACCTTTCCAATACCCTTCAGGTGAGAAAACTGTTCCCCTTCGCCCCCATAGCCTGTGAGCTCTGCGGCAGGTGGCCTGTGCCCTGTGGTCTGCATCTCCCCAGCACCTATATCAAGTGTCACACTTGGATCAAAATATCCCAGAAGGAATTATTTATTGGGTAATTATTATGTCCAGGCAGGTAATTATATATATATTTTCATTCCTTGCTCCAATCCACGTATTGAATAATGAGTTCTAATATAATAATAATAGCACTTAAGTACTTATCTAGCCCTTAACAAGCACTGTTCAGAGTTTTTAACAAACATTAACTCATTTCATTTTCATAACAATGGCATTAGGCAGATCCCATTATTATCCTCTGTTTACATGTGGAAAATGTAAGATGCAAGGAGGCTCCACCCCTTGGCAATGTGGCAGCGCCTGTGAGTGATGGAGGCCTGTGGGGACCCAGTCCTGTCCTTAGCTGGCACTCACCCGCCTCTCCCGGCTTGTGAGTCATCCCGCAGCCTGTGGATCTGCACGGCTGGACCTAAATGCTGACCCAGCACTTGCTACCTGCGTGAGCTGGAGTCATTGGCTCCATCGAAACCTCAGTTTCCTGAATTGGACAAAGAAGATAGTAATGATTTTCAACTCAAAACTTTCTGTGAGGACTGAGTTAATATATCTTTCTGGAACAAGCCTGGAACATATTAAAACTCTCATGAATAGAACTATTATTATTAATATTTGCACCGTGTTGCAGACAAGAAAACAGAACCAGAGAGGTTAGCTCGCCTCCCCAAGTCACAGAACTCATCAGTGGAAGATATAAGGTGGAAGGAAACCTAGGTTGGCCTGCCTTTATTCTTCAAATCCTCTTATCTAGCAAACCTTGCCTTTACATTGAAATCCAGGGTGTGAAAGTACCGCAAATTGCCTCGACAGTTCGTTTCTTCTAAGCGAGTATCCCTTCTGTGTAAAGCCAGCTGTGACATTGGACACTCTAGGATGTGTGTTCCCAAATCTGGAGATTATCAACAGAATTAGATCTAAATGTCAGATTACATCCTGTCTGATATTTGGCCTTCCCCAAAGACACATAAAATGAAAATTTTTGTAGACTGATTCTCTATTTTCCAAAGCGTTTTCCAGGCTCTTTATTCTCCCGGCCCTCAGAGTCCTGCATTCACCCCTCTCCCTTAAGGACATGGGCTATGGTTCAACACATGTGGTCTCCAGCCCACCGCCGCTGGACAGGGTCCCTCGGGCATTCTCTGTAACATATGAATCCCCCAAGAGCTGAAACTCAAGTGTGGAACGCTAAGGCTCTGAGGGGTGTGTGTCGTTCATGAAGTGGGTGGCTCATGTGAGCAAAGGTATGTCCCCCAAACTCAGATCACTACTCAAGGGGCATAAGCTGAGTCTAAATTAAAGGAAGACCTGTTTTGCATTTTGGGGTTGTAAATTCATCTAACGCTTGCCTTCCTAACTCTAAATGGGATACAGATTAAACTCTCAATTGTTTCAAATTAAGCTCTAAATTGTTTCAAAAATATATTTTCTAAATGATAAATTCTCAGTGACATGGAAAGCAAGAGATGCTAAAAATCAAAGTGGCATCTTTGTATTGTTTTTCTTTTACTTTTTGGGGTTGATGTTAAAAGAAGAGCCATATTTTTCAACAACGTTAGAAGACATGATTTTGGTAAAAGTTTTCTAGTTCAGAGAATTGTCTTCCCCTTGAGTAAAATTTTAGTGATACCCTATTTTCATGTAACGAATTGATAAATACCATGTTCCTGTAAACTACAATGAAAAATATTATTATTAGTAAATAGAGTAACTGATTTTGATAAGATATATGATATGTGAATAGTCTTTGAGCTGGAGTAGATCTATATAACGTTCGCACCCAGAAGTAAGGGCCATCTGAAACAAGAGAGCCCAGTGAGCTCCAAAGCATGGTTTTTATTAGTATTGCCTGTCTCTGTTGTAGGAGGGAAATGTAACGATGCATACAAATTGTATTGCATTGACTTAAAACTATCACTTGCTTTAAGAAAAGTCCAAATTAAAAGAAAACAAAAATGAATTAACACATAATTTTCTCAACCAGAGATGGATTCTTCCCTATTTTTATTCATTGGTGTGTGTTTTAACAAAGCACCTTAAATTACCAGCTCTCTTAAGGTGTCCTATTACGTCCTGGGCATAACTTTCAAGGATACAGCTACATGAATATAAGCCTCTAATATTTTACGATTCAAGAATCCTAAATCCGTGGTTGTTGTTTTTTTCCTTAAAAAAGAAAAAAAGTGCAGACTTGTAAAAAGTTAAATAAAAATATAAGGGCATCAGTGGGATATTGTATTTTAAAACAGGCCACAGAAAAATCTTCCTGTGACGTCAATAATTAGTTCCTGATATATCTGTTGTTGTTTTTTCAAAAACTAATCTTCTTGTACCTAATATAAGCTTAATTTTTTAAAAATAGAAGTGCTTCTTAAGCTGTGTACTTCAGGCATTTTGGATCCATTACATTATGAAATACTTTTTTCTTTTTACATCTTTGATAGTATAGTCTATAAAAATATCACTTTCATTGTCTCAGGGGGAAAACTTCCTCCTTAATTCCAATAATCATTTTGTTAAAACTCAATGTTTGTTGGAGAAAGGATCAGAATTTTTAAAAGCTCCACCTGACTGGTTCCCATGGCCCAGGCACTTGTGTCTGTCTGTTTGTCTGCCGGGATCTGGGGGCACCAGAGCCAGAACAGAGCCCGGCGGGGGCGTCTGCTCCTTACACGCTGATCACAGCTGCCTTGGTGAAGTTTAATTCCACCCTTAATTTTCTGCCTCATCTGGAGCCCAACATTTCCTATTTTACCCAATCAATTTACAAGAACATTGACCCCAACCACGAGGTTTGATCACTTGGACATTTCTTAGAAACCCAAGCCCCGTCTCACGAAAAGTGTGAGCACCTGAGCAAAGGGAAGCCTCCGAGGCAGGGGCCAGCGGGAGCTCCTGGCAAGACCCCCGGAACTGTGGCCGCGTTTCCTTCCGTCACTAGTGAGGCAGGTCTCAGGACCTGCAAACATTCACTTCTTCACAGCTATTTCTACAAAGCTGCGGCCCACCTCCCGGCTGTGGGTGGGTAAACTGACCCAGCCTTTCGTTTGAAAACATAAGAATGTTTTCCTTTGAAAACATTCCTTACTTAAGCTATGGAGAAAACTCAAGATAGCAAACAAGTGCAGAAAAAAGAAATGGTAACAACAGAATAACTGAGTCTGTGGCAATATATTAGTCTCTTTTTGGGTGTGTACAGTTTCAATTGGGTGTTCATCCCCCCCACCCACCCCCAGGATTAATTTTCCATCCTGAGTGAATTGCCTTAAAGTAGAGAACAGATGCAGGTGACCTCTGAGGCTCCTTTCAGCTTCTGGGGCTTGGAGCCTAGAGTTTAAATGATCTTGTTCTTGGGTGGATTTGCTCATTTCGTTATTAAATGTATGATACGGCAGACGAGTTCATGGCCCTGGAGTTTATCACTTCCTTTCCCCCTTTAAGAAATACCCCATTCCTCCAGGAGGATCTGCACAGAGCAGGCATCCAACATACTCTGAACAGATTTGAAATTCCATGTTTTGATCACTTGATACTTAAGTTCTTTAGAAACATGCGATACCCAAAGAGGACTAAGGATTTGGTCTTTAACAACAGCAGAATATTTTTAAATGATGTAGATCTATGTATCCTGACATAGGTCTGTAAGATATAATCTTAGGGGGGGGGGAGTGTGGAGCAACACTTGAACAATATGATACCACTTCAGGTGTTTAAAAGAGAAAGCAACCCTTAAACTATTCGCTTCCTTAAGCATGTGTCTGTGAATGCAATGCATACAGAAACAATAGAAACAACAGAAAGGCTACACAACACACGGACAACAGCAGTGACCTCCAGGAAGAGGGTAAAATGGAGAGAACGGATTTGATACTATTTGCCATGTTTGCATTTGTAACAACCACATTTGATTAATTCAGTACTTGTTCTCTTTGAAAAGAAGCAACACATTAGAAGAACAAACAAATTTCAATCACCAAGGGATTCAGACAGAGAAAATAAAGTTGCACAACTTATAAACGCAAGGTGGAAACACACAAAATGCCTCATCACTAAAGCAGAGTGATGTGGACAGGGCAATGATGGGCACTTTTTAAACTCTGCGTGCCATTCAAATGTGTCCTGGAAAGTGACACAAACGAGCAGAAGGCACCCTCCTGTGCACCAAATGGGGAGGCAGAGCCATTCGGAAGAGCTACCCATTTTACAAACAAATCTTAAAAAACATCTTTTAACGTGGAAGTCAATACATAGATGTGTATTTACACAGAAAATAGTATTCATTATTTTTATAAATTTCCCTTTGGTGATGAAAACAGGTAAAAGAGATATTTAGGTCATAAAAGGAAAATTTAACTTTTAAAATTTAAAAATATTTTTATGATAATGGTTTTTGTGGAGATTTGAAAATTATCTAACTATTTGATGAAAGTCTCATTTAAATGTTTAACAAAATATTTGTAAAGAAAATTTTCGTCTGGATAAAATAGAATGTTTTTCAATCAAGTTAATAATATCCATTTTTCTGAATTATTTTGATTAACATAATATTTTATTGAAAAACATTTTAGGATCACTGCAGAAAATCAGAATGTACAGAAAGCAGAAAAGAAAAAATATTAAAATAAACCAGCAATATTAACTTTGGATTATATCTTTGCTGATATGATGTATATATGCATATATGTATCAATATTACAAAAAAAATGATACTTCTTGCAAAAACCTTTTAAACTTAATGTATTGGGACATTCTCCATGCCAATCAATCATTAGATATTTTCTTTTTTAAATTTTATTTTTCAACTACAGTTTACATTCACTATTATTTTGTATTAGTTTCAGGTGTATACCATAGTGGTTAGACAATCATATACTTTATTTCAAGTCCCCACCTGACAGCATCCATAGTTAAATATTTTTAAACTCGGGGACACGACTGCCTCCTGTCCATTCAAGTGCTCTCATCAAGAATGTACTCCATAAAAGCCACTGATTGTTTCGAGGAGCAATCACATAATAACTTCATCCCTTTATAAAGCATTCTCAAATAAATCACTTCATCTGAGCCTCCCAAAATCTGGTGAGGGATGAAAGCCAGCCCTGCTAACCTCCAGGCTGACAGGTGCGACAGAGAACTGAGCCTGGCCACCGCCTCCCAGGCTGGCGCTCAGCTGGTGATGTAAACCCCGGCCCCAGCCTCCACACCTCCTCCCCGGTTCCCATGCAATCTCCTCCAAACTGCCCAGCACCCTGCACACGCAGTACTTCTCGCCTCCTACCTTCTTTCATTGTTTCTCAAAGCACATTTTTCAGCCTCTCAGTATTTTCTGTTTTTAAAGACTTGTGTGTTTCTTGCTGTCTTTTCAAGGTCAGCCACACCACGTCGGTTTCCAGCTGTAGCCCAGCACCCAGCACAGAACCCAGTACATAATAAGTGCTCACTAAAGGCTTGCTGAGTGCCCATTCCACCGCAGCTTCCCTGACTGGAGCGAGCGCGGTGTGGAGAGATGTGCAGAGAGAGGAACGCGCACATCTGTTTGGTTAATTTGAGTAAAGAGACCCAGGTTCTCCCTCTAGACGGAATCGATGCACTGGTTGGATTAGATTAAATTTCTAACTTCAAACTTTGGGGCAAATCAATAACACAAGATTACATAAAAAGCAGATACAGCAGCCATTATTTGAGCAAAAAAAGAAAAACCAAATAAAAAATTCGCAACAATTGATATTATAAAAAAAAAAAAAGGTCTGTTCAGTAAAGGGGAAAAATCAATCAATAGCTTTATTATCTAAATAAGCAGATGATGGCATTTTTTAACCACTTCCCAACCAGCTATTTCTATGTATTATAGAAAATGTTGGGGTACATCTTCCCAGTTTATTATTAATTACTTTCCCCGGTTTATAAAAAGGATCAATGAGAAAGCCCCCTAGTGGCCAGTTACCAATCACTTCTCTGCTTGACAGTCACATTCAAAATGCTTAACTGAAAGCAGTTCTGCACTGGGCTGCATTCCTATTTCAGCACGATAGTCAGAGCATTTTAAAAACCAGCTTTCCTCACAGATGGCTAAAGTTCTACATTTGAAATATGTATTCTCTTTTAGGAAGACTTTATCTTTCTATGTTTGCAAATACAAGATCTCCTATATAAAGCTAAGGGAGAACAAAACAGAATTTCTATTCAAAGGTTTTGCTTTTTCCTAACCATTTGCCTCTCTCCCTCCTCCCCCAGAAATATTCACCCAAAGAACCTGTTATTATATATTACTACACATTTCACATCAAATGTTTTTATTATCAATTTTCTCCAAATTGAATATGCCTCAGTAGAATGGTATAGCCTAGTTTTAAGTTGATATATTTGAAAATGATTTATTTTTGAAGTCTAAGTTTATTTAAAAGAATAACTGACTTTATTTTCAAAAATACTGAAACTAAAACATAATTTAACTAGTGTTGGGGTGAATGCGGTATCACCAGGAATTATATCAATGACAGAAGTTATATCTCAAATCTTAAAAAACAAAATAACTCTCATAATTCTCTTTCTATCTCTAACTATATATATATGAAATAAGCCCTTTTCATTTTGAGAAAATAATGTTAAATTGTACACATTTAAATATCTTTCATTGGTATGTATTCTTCTAAGACCCATTCTCTTAAAAATAAAATGCATTATCTGAAGCCTTTCCTGTGATGATGGAATATTACTGTTTCTGCATTCAATGGAAACATTTTAATCATCATTTCAAAGGAAGCAATAAAAACAAAACACACAGCTCAGTCGACTCTACCTCTGTATGAAGTAATTCTTCTTTCAAGATTCGCATTTCAGCCCCACACTAATCCCAGTCCGGGGCATTTCAGTCCATGTAAATGCAAACACAAGACAGTGATGAAAACTAAGTGACGGATGAATTTTATTTTGTGAGTCTGGTACCCTTCCATCCGTTTATGGAGTTGCTTTTCACTAATCTCTATTATCTCATTGCATTGTACTCTTTTCAATAGATGAGTGACTTTGATCATTTTTCAAAAATGGAAACACACGTCAGCCATTTATCCTGCTATTTTTCTGTCTTTTGTACAGAACTTTGCAAAATAAAAGAAGGCACGTCTCTCTCTTTCCAAAACAAAGCTTGTGTTTCCTTGCTAAATTTTTAGACATCATGGTTTCTAGCAGCTTCTTCTGATGTTATCATTAGTGGAATGGGAAGTGAATTCTGGCCATGTATATTATCATGAGCAAGATTATTCATATTCATTTTCCACTCAAGTGTTTGTTATTTTCCAAGTTAGGGAGGATATTATACACTTTATTTATTTATTTTCACAATGGTAAGTGGGATTTTTTAAAATAAATAATATATTTTTAAATTTTATTTCTTTGTTTCCCCACCACTATTTATCTCCCTAAACCCTTTTCCACCTCCACATACACACCCCGACCCCACCCGGGTATTTACCACACTGTTGTCCGTGTCCATGAATTCTTTCTCTCTTTCTCTTTCTCTCTCTCTCGTTTTTTAGGATATTATACACTTTAAATGGGGGGAAAATTTTAGCCATCATTTGTGATTCAATTAAGGCAAGGACCAAAAACATCTCTTTGAATGTTCCTTGAACTCAATGAGGTGGTGTCCTCTACCTCCCTCTGGGCTTTTGGAGGAGATAACATATTGCTATGAAATACTGCTTGACTTGAACAACTTTATTTTGGGCTTTAGCTGGGAAGGAAGTGGAAAATTTTAAACATGTTAACTAAACGGATTAGCGAGGTGGTCTCTCTGTGCTTGCTTTGTGTGAAGGAACGGTCAGCCCCAGTCCCATACCCCTGCCCCCACCCCCCAAGCAACCAGCGCCCCGCACCACGCTGCACAGACAGACAGACAACAGGCCTTGATGTCCTTGCCCTAAGAATATGTAATCACCCAGAGTTAGAAGTGGAAAAATGGGAGCCTCCAATCATAAGCTCATATAAGGCAATTTCAGTGTCAGCGTGGTGGACTGAGTAAATATAGAAAGGATTTATTATGAAGTTCTGTAATGACGTTGGCACCAGCAGCACGCGGCGGGGCTACATTCGATCGCCAGAATCCAGGAACTAGCACAAACATTGAACCACTGTGTTCTCAGTGACAATAACGAGAGTGGCTTGACGATGGGCTGGCATGGCCACAAAAGACACATACTGGCATGTTTCGGAACATAAATGATAGATCTGCTGCTGGGAGTTTATAATTATTTAATCAAACCCAGACTGCAGGACCTGGAGGGACATCATGTGTCCTCCCAAGAGTGGAAAAAGGACGGAATTCAAACACTGACGGAGTCCATGGGGACAAAGAGAGGCAAGGGGCTATTTGGGCATGTGCTTTCCCGGGGCAGCCAGGGCCCATCCCAGTGCCCTTCCTCTGGGCCATGTCACCCCCAGTGTGGGTGGGGAGGAGGCGAGTTACCCACCATCCTCTTGGTGTGCTGATAGAAGTGGAATCAATTATATTTCCTTTCATGGAATGAAACTTATGTCCTGCTCTGAACAGGAAACCACTTATTTGATCCAACTCTTTCTCCAAAACACACACACACACACACACACACACACACACACACACACACACACTGACCAAGGACGTGTGCTAGCTGCTTGCTTTATGTACACAGTTTTAAATCCACCTCCATTCCAACCCACCACCCACATTTAGAAAATAAGATAATGGGGGTGCCGTGGTCACGACAGGTCCCATGATACTGGATGTTGGGAAACCAGGGTCTACGATGCAACTGGACTTGGCTCTTCCAATCAGTTTTTAATCTCACCACATGTTGATGGAAAAAAAGAAAAGGAAAGGAAAGAGGCTTTCACACGCAATGATGTGTGTTTTGGTGGAAAGAGAACAAATTATTAAATTAAATTAGCATTACATTTCACTCCTAGCCCATAAGAGATTGGGGAATTTAAATAAGGTGCTCCCTTAGATTTAATTGTTGCATGTGAACTTTAAGTTTCTATTTTAAAGCCCTGAGAAATGGACTGATGATGTCATGAAAGCATAGGGTTTTGTTTTGTTTTTGTTTTTGTTTGTTTTTTTGTTTTTTAAGGATATTGAGTTAAAGCAAACTGGCATTAGGGAAACTGAATTCAGTGTGATCTTGATATAACTTGTCGAAGTATTAATTCCTAAAACTTTCTCCAATAGAAACCCTCCCCTCTGGATATCAGATTCTTCACTCTGCCAGACCCTGGTTCTGTTTTTCAATCTTTCTGCACAGACATGCTCCACAGGGTGGATGCTATCAGCGAGCAGATGGTAGCCTGTCCCTTCCCTTTCCCTATGGGAATCCCACATACAGCGTTCAAGCCAGGGATACCATGTAACTTTTTAAATGATCCAAATAGATATTTTTCTCTAAATATGATGTTTATTTATTAACTAACTGTAAAAATTACACAAGTGGCACATCAGTGCATTTTTATTGTAAATAAAACAAAAGCAGAAATGAGAGTCCCCCCTCACTGCCTCCCACCCAGACCCCACTCTTCAGCCCCAGAGCTAACCCTCGGTAACAGATCGGGTGTGTAAATTTCCTTCCCTCATAGCCTCTTTGTACGGAACAAATTTCAGAAACAAAAATATGGAAAATATTTAACCTTCTGCCACGATTATTAGGTTTTGATGTTTAAGAGGGAAGAATGCCCAAATACATAAAAGCGGAAAATCCCCAAACAATTTGGTAAAATATTCGTTGTAGTTTCCTTCCTTCTAAAAAGTCCCCCAAAGGCTTGAGAGACGTACTTTCAAACACATGTAAAGACATCTCTACTTTTAGAAAGTAAACTAAAACTGAGGTCAACTCCTTTAAAAAAAATACAGAATCTTTTATCAGTTTCCAAAAGGAGGAAAAAGAGTTCGAAGGAAAAAAAAATTAAACCACCATTTCAACCACTCACATCTGATGTTCAACCAGTTTTGTCTTTTTCTGTCAGCAGTGTACCGGCATCATTCTTAAAAAGTTTTGTGTTTGGGGGCATTTTTAACCCAGTCTCTTCCATGATATAAATGTGCATTTAAAAAAATTGTTTGTTTTTAATTGGCATTTTAACAGAATAATCATCTTCTCTTTTTATATATATATAACTTCAGTCATCTTAAAATAGCTTATATGGAATTTATAATTAAATAAAGATGTGGATTTATTTTAAAGGTTGCAGTCAACACTCTAATTTTGTTTTATAAATGAATTAAGAGGAATTCAACCTCGCAGGAGAGGTAGGGACGATGATGATGAACAGTCGGCTTATGTATAAAAAGATCAAGCAAAGATGATAATGAAATTATCCTGAGAATCTTGCATCTCCCCTTTCCTGCCCTCTGAAGACGCCTGGGAATTTCCATGCTCGTTTTGCAAGCGTGCTCCCTGACGAATAACGTATGGTTTACAGTTGCTGGCCTGAGCTGTTTCTTTAAGGGCATTCATTACCCAGGGTGCCATTTTCTATTGCCTGTCTGAATAAGCTCAGGAACCAAAGGGCATTTTAAGTGCACCTTTAGGCTATGCTTTGTCTTTACATGATGCTAAATTCAGAGAACAAAACACAAAACCAAAGTGAGAAACCACCCAGCCATTTGCCCGGCACCATGTCCACAAGGGATCCAGCCAAAGGATTGAATGTTCACATTTTATTTGCTTTTGAACTGAGATCCTTGTGCAAAGAGGGAGAGAGACAGGCAAGAACTCTATTGCAGGAAGACACATGGTTGTTCGACTTCGCAGGGTGCTAAGGATGAAATGAAAGATACAGGGCGGGACAAAAGTAGGTTTACAATGGTGAGTTTGTGAAAGAGTTTATTCTTGTATATTATTTATTAATTATTGTATTACTTTCTATACGAACAACTATAAACCCACTTTTTCCCCACCCTACATAGTCTCTGACTTTGAGGAATGCATAACCTGGTGCAGAAGACTGGACCAATTGCATAAGATGAAAGGATAATTCTGACCAAGAGTAATAAAATAAAATTCATATTATAAAGTTCCAAAGGAACTTTATAGAAGAATTTCTGTGTTGCTGGGATTTTTCTGAGTGGCACCCTTTGTCTTTGTCTTTTTTTTTTTTTTTTTTTGGTAGGGAGATGGAATTGAGTGATAGTTCAGTGATCCGTAGCTCAGCCATAATTTCCCCCCCAAAGTTGAAGTTTATTCTAAATAGCTTCATTGCAATCATTCACCCAACAAGCACTCATTGAGCAATTACAATGTTCCAGCAATGTATTGGTGATGGAGTGACAGCACCAAGGGAGTACTGCAAGGGAGTTTGGGAACTAGGGGGAGTATTGAGATGGAGAGAACTCACTCATCAGGTTTGGGAGGCAGGAGGTAACAGAGGAGGTGACTTGGAGATGATAAGAACTGCAGTGACTCTTAGAATTGAGCAAGAGGAAGGGGGAGGGAGGACCAAGCACTGCTTGTGTAGAGGAAGTCTGATATTCAACTCAATGGGAAGTAATACTGCTGTGGTGTTATAAGAATACTTCTTTGTCCTCTTCCAGAAATCCTGCATGTGAATGTCACTTGCACATGCATTCATGAAGTGGATGGAGGCTCTCTGTGGATAGGGATTTCTCCAGGGCATTTCATTGCCATAACTCCACACAGATACCCTCATCTCACTCTGCGTTTTATGTATACTCTGTTATTCATCCCTTTAAAAAGCCCTGGAAGGAGGTACTGTTGCAGTCCCATTTTTAAAATGAAACAGGCTCATAGAGGTAAGGTAAACAGACCAAGTTCACACAGCGAGAAAGTACTGGCAGAGCTGTGATTCAAACTGATGTGGTCTCATTGGGTATAAACCAGGCTTTCAGTATTCACCACAATATTACACTGCCCTCCTAGCTCATGTTGGGTCAAATGTCAGCATTGTGATAATAAATAATAATAATACAGCATGGCCACAAAACCTTTCTCATGCTTAACAATAGTTATCCAGAGGTACCCTCTACACCTTAGAGAAAATTTCCTCTCATTTTCTCAGAGATTCTGCTTAATGATGGTTGAACACCTAGAAATAGCCACCAGGGACTGCATGAATGACATCAATATTCAACATGATGATATCTGGAAGAACATGGGAAGTGACTAAAATCGGTACAAGCAGAGAATGGACAGGTATATATGGGTAATTTCTATGGAGCAGGTACAGAGCTTTATGTCCCCATAGATTAACTGTGAGCATTTTATGTGCCAGATTCACAGAGAAATAACCCAGACAGGGCTTTTTTTTCTATTTGCGGAGTCTATTGGAGAGGCCAGACAGACACATAAATAGAAGATCAAATGTAATTGCCCAAAATTGACTAATTTTAAATGGGTGGCATGGAGAAACTATTCTGGAGAAGGAGGAATCTGAGCTTGGCTTTGAAGTTGGAATGGTGGTCCAAAGGCACAAAGAACAGTATTCCTGGCAGCAGTAACCAAGATGAGCAACAGCCCAGAGATAGGGAAGGTCACTGGACATTTGGTGATCTCTGCACTTGCTCAAGCGGAAGAAAACACGTGAGTCTTGGAGGGAGGAAGGAGGAGAAGGAAGGGGGTGGACCTTAAAAAACCATGAGGATTTGGATTTTCTCTTGTAGGCAATGGGGAGCCATGAAAGACTTTGGAGCAGAAGAGTACCTATATTATGAAATGATTATTTTGTGGCTGGAATGGAAGAAAAACTGGAGGCAAAGCCATCCAATTGAAAGCCTACTTCAGAAGACCAAGCAAGAGTAAAGGGGGGTTTGACCAAGGTCAGGGTCAGGGGTCTGGAAGGAGAAGATGTGCAGGAAGGAGTCTCCATGGGAGGTGAAGCTCACAGGAGGCAGGAGCTGCAGTGGCAGCCATCTCTCATGTTCAAGGCCAGCATGAGAGTCCCAGACCCACTCTGTGTTTTGTGGGGGCAGGAGAGCAGGGGCCTTGCTCAGGGGGAATGGGTCAGCAAGCTTCCGCTCTGGGAAAACTGCGCCGACCTCCAGCGTTTTTCTAGGACCTTGACATTGACATGACCCTGACCGACATTTTCCTTTCAGTCATGCTTGTACTTTTCCACTTACGTGAGATGCAAGCCCAGTGCTGCGGGGATTCCAGGAAGCCTGAAAGGGTGACATCATCTCCCGTCTTATGATACAGCAGGCATGTTATAGCTCTGTTTTCAATCCTAGAATCTGGAATTTGGGAAGGACCTTAACCATCCCATCTGACTCCCCTTGGGCAAGAGAGAAAGGTATGCAAACAGACCATCAACCCATACCAAGGAGCCTGTGAGGTGATGTGGACACAGATGTTTGATCTGTGGGGGACCAAGACTTTAGCCTATGTCTGTCCAATGGTGGCCCTGAAACCACAGCTAGAACAAAGAAGCCCGAGTTTATCAGGGTGTATTCTGGGAGTGAAGCAAGTTGGCACCGCACTGTCTCAGACCAATAAAATACTAAATTGCCATAGAAATAATTCCTTGTCATGAAAAGAATCCCGAGTTAATACTTCCGTATTAAATTAGGCTAATGCTGTATTAGGCTAATACGATATTGTGCTAATCTGGAGAGTCAGTGAACTTAGATATGCATTAAAGCCACCCATAGCCAAACGCTCCACCAACCATGGGCCTGACGTTCATTGTCTTTTATGGCAAATGTCTCCTCCTAGTCGCGGTCCTCCTCATCAACTTTAATTCGCATGGTCCCTTGGTGGCAGGTCTTCATGTTGTTGATTTACATTTGAATTATATTAGAATTCAAAATAAAGCATTTTGCGGCAAGCTCAGATTACTCTGAGGCTCCAGAGCGAACATCTTCATGCCTAGGAGACAGCGGAGCAGGCCGCCAGTACAGTACATGTACAGTACATGTGGTTGAGCCCTTGCTTGCCCTGTCCAGATGTTCTGCCTTAAAGAATGTTCCTGTGTCTGCAGCACACCAGCCTGATTCAGGAGCTCAGTATATGGAAGGAGGCAAAAGGGCTCATTTCACAGACCCACAGTCACAATAAGCAGGCAAAGGATTGTGAGGGGGGTAGAATGACTGAGGCTTACTCCTTTCCCCTCACGGATGTAAATATCCATCCAGGTGTTCCTTCCTAAGCCCTCCTCAATCCGTCCTCAGGGGGAGGGTATTTGTAAGGACAAGGACATTATTCTAAAATCTGTCAGTCTTCATGTTAAGTGGATTCTTGCATGTTCACGCCCGTGCTTATTTTTAAGTAAATTGCTGTGTGGTTGTAAGTGCATTCTGAGACAGGGAGATTACTGAAGGATGAATGGGAAGGAAGAGTTTGGGCCTGGCTCTTTCTGAAATAAGGGAGCTCCTTGGGGGCACTAGCCAGCTGTTCCAGGAATAAATGGTGTAGGCTGGTTAGAACGGCCCTGGTAGCTGCATCATCTGCAGGAATCACCTTGGTCGGTCCTGTCCCAAGTATGGTGTGTGGACTGGCTCAGTCAGCATCCTCTAGCGGAAATGGTTAGAAATGGACTGGCCCCAGCTCCATCTCAGACCTACCGAACTCGCTTCTGGGCCTTGGGCCCAGGAATCTGTGTTTTAACAAATTCTGCAGGTGGGTTTTATGTTTGCCTAAGTGAGTGCAAGAAGCATCAATCTATGATGTGGGGTTGTGCCACACTCTCAAACCAGGGGTAACACCATCTTGACCTGGGACTGTTATTCCCACAATAACCTCTTTCACCTTCAATGCTTGCGTCCTGGCAACAACCATAAAATGGAGCCCAAGTTCACACCCTTTCTCAGCTCCTGATTGTCTTTCACAAGTTGCTGGGATATTTTGGAATTCTTAGTTTTAAAGCTAGGGCTGGAAATGTAATATGCAGGTAAGCGTAGACTAATGACACCCACAAATGTGCTGGAAAAGACAAATAGTCAACCAATAATCTTGTCTATTTCCATAAGGTCTTTGGAAAGCATTTTCAAAGATTATCTCATTCTCTTTGCTCAAATATTTAGCTGAGTAAAGGGAAGAGCTGACACTTTATTCCCATTTGATAAGTAAGGAATCTGAAGCTCGGTAGAATATGTTCTGAGAAGAACACTTTGATCTGTGCTTTCTCATGTTTTTAACACTTTCCGGCCGAGCACATTGCGAAGATCCACAGTCAGAAGGAAGGCCTGTGTGCTGATTCAGATTAGTCTGTCCTCTGGCATTCCACCCATGGGAATTTTCAACCTCAAATGAAGGGGCGGCTCCACTGCCACCCACGCAACAGCGACATTGGCTGGAGCTCTGCCATCCCACACACCAGGACCTTCGTCAGTGGATGATCCAATACCCAGAGGAAACCCAACAGTGTTTTGATTTTAATGATTCCTAAGGTGTCCTAGTTAAAATGAGGCTGGGCAACCACTTAGCAGATGGTTAATACTTAGACTATTTAGTCATTCGAAACAATGCAATTAAGGATGAATCACGGCTCAGTAACCTAAACAAAATCAAATTAACAAATGGGCGGCACTCCCTTTGGTCTGGGAGGCTAATGCAAACCTCCCACTTCCAAGTGCCCTGAACCTTGTGTGCAGCTTTCAGGCATCCTGACTGACTTCTTCCCCATTTTACCATAGCCCTAGTTGAGGTCCGTGGGTGAACAGCTGACTAGGCCAGTGGTCGGCATACTCATTAGTCAACAGAGCCAAATATCAACAGTACAACGATTGAAATTTCTTTTGAGAGCCAAATTTTTTAAACTTAAACTATATAGGTAGGTGCATTGTTATTAACTTAATTAGGGTACTCCTAAGGCTTAGGAAGAGCCACACTCAAGGGGCCAAAGAGCCGCATGTGGCTCGCGAGCCGCAGTTTGCCGACCACGGGGAAGGAAAGAGCATCTTGAAGGGACTTGCTATACATGATCTCTGGGCACTGACAGTACGGGTAGAGGATAGGAGTGCAGACCTTAGGGTCAAACAGACTACAATCTGAGTCCGGTTCTAGCCCTTACTAGCTAGGTGACTATGGGTAAGTTATTTAACCACTTTTCCTATTTAAAATACGGAAATAAGAATAGTACCATATGTACTTGTATGTAATATATGTTATGTGTATGTATGTGTATCTAAATGTGTAATATATGTATACACCATATATATATTTTATACCTTATCCAGTAAGGATAATTACTAGTTTATTTAGATTTTTAGTTAGGTCTACACTACTATTAAAGTAGCATAACTCATTGCCAGACCATTTTCTACATTACATCTTCATCTCTGACTTTCCTCCTGATACCGACCTATGACAATGAGTACCTTTGAAACTCTAAGGATTTTAATGGGGCCCTATTCATTTGGGGTGTGAAAAAATTCTACCCAGGTTTTTAGAAGTGGGTCTATGGAAGCACAGTGACTTGCCCAGGGTTGTGCCATTTGAGACAAAGGCATGAATGGGATCTGTTCTCACCCAGTGTCAACTTCTTTTTGAGACGGAGAGAAGCCAGCTTCCCTCACCTGGACATTGAGATATGTTCTCGACAACAGTACTATTCAATAGAGTGGGTTAAATATGTACTTTAAAATTGTCTAGTAGTCAGGCTTTAAAAAGGAAAAAGAAACAGAAGAAATTACTTTTAGTAAGATATTCTGTTTAACCCAATGTATCCAAAATATTACCTCAACATGGAATCAACATGAAAATTTAGTCATGAAAAATTAAATATTATTTCTTTTGTACTATATCTTCAAAATCCCGGGTGTGTCTCATCTTTATAGCACATTTTAATTCAGATGCTAAATTTTCATCATTCATAGTTGATCCATAGTTAGATTTCACAATATTTATGAGTGAAAGGTAGATTTCCATACCAAGTTATTCCAAACATACTAAAAAGTAAGTATCTGAACGGTCTTCATTTTTAAATGAAAATTAACTAACATTAAAATTCACGTCCAACTCATCAGTTGCACTGGCCAGACAGCCACATTGAAGTGCTCAATACTCATATGTGCCACCCTATTGGATAGCACAGCTCTAGACTCTTCTAGCCCTAAAATGTTAAGCCTTGAGAAATCTTGCTACCACCTTCTACATAAAGATGATCTAAAAATATGACAGAGCGGGTAGGTGGCTTGCCTGGAGACATGACAAATTCACAGTTGAGAGAACTGGCATAGATTCAAAAGCTCGTGCTTGAGTGAACTTGGACAATGGTTTAACCTGCCTGCGCTCCAGTTTGCTCACACATGAAATGGGCATTACTTCATAAAGTTATCAGAATGCTACATGGTGGTAACTGTAAAAACTGACTCCAGGACAGGAAGAGCAGGTGCAGAATAAAATGTAGTCTAAAGGGTTCTGGAAGACAACCTCAGATTTCTGATGATACCATTTGACAAACCTAAGTCTTCTACAAAGTGGTCATCTCTGATAGTAGCAACACTGTAGTTGCCTCACAACCATCTCTCTAGTCACGCCTTTGGGACCGTTGGAAAAATGCCACTGATACTCTGCAGTTGGAAGTGGTTGCTTTTGCACATGCTGTTCCCTTTCTCTAGAATGCCCTTTGGTTCCCTCTTTTCTGCCTGACAAATTCTTATTCATTTTTCATAACCTACTTCTAGTGTCCCCTTGGGACTCATGTGAATAGAATTGTTCAGTGCTTTCAAGCATTCTCTATTGTTTTATATTTAAAGTAATAATAGCTAAAAGTTAGGTGGTGCCAGTACTGCCTCCTTCTTAGGTAAGTTCACGGGTGGGTTGCTACCAACTCAGTTTACTTTAAGGAAAAATGCAATTTCTAAGAAGGTGGCGGTAGGGTGAGGAAGGGGAGTAGCAGTAATAATAATGATGATAATGTTTACCACTTTACATGGATTATTTTATTTAATCCTAAGAACAACTCTATGAGAGAGATAATGAAATGAGGAAACTTGGCTGAGCCATCCTCATTTTAGAGCTCTCCTCTTAGCCATCATGCATCACAGACTTGCCATTTTGGAGAATGTGGACAACATTATTATTGCCTTCCCCAATCCAGTCTCCTTTTCCCCTCACCAAGAGAACCCCAGATTTGTTTGAGGTATCGTATCCAGTTAAAAACACCCACTTCTTCATGCCTGGATGGCATGGCTCAGTTGTTGAGCATTGATCTATGAACCAGGAATTCACTGTTCGATTCTAGTCAGAGCATATGCCCGGGTTGTGGCTTGATCCCTAGTGTGAGGTGTGCAGGAGGCAGCCAATCAGTGATTCTCTCTTATCATTGATGTTTACATATCTCTCTCCCTCTCTTCCTCTCTGAAATCAATAAAAAGATATATTAAAAACAAACAACAACAAAAAAACCCACCCACTTCTCCAGACTCCCTTGCAGCTAAGGGTAGCCACATACATAAGGCTCTTGGGAGAGACAACCCTGTCAGGGCCTTTGTTCCTTGCCTCTTCTCCTGTTTTCAAGCCTGAAATTTGCATTTCATGCCTGGAGGCACAGCAGCCATGCTGGGACTATGAAGTTAAGAGCCACATTCTAAGGATCACACAGGGCAGGAAACCAGAGGAGCCAAGATCTTTGAAACTTTGACCAGCTACACACCCCCTGGGCTGCTGCATCCAGATTTTCCATTAGGTTATCAACAGCTAAATCTCTATTTGATTCAGCCACTATAGCCAGATTTCGGCTCTAAGCAGCCAAATGCAATCTAGTAAATGGAGTGAATATGGAGCCAGCCAAGAAACCGAGCGAGCTGCATTGGATTCTTTCCTCTTCACAAACTGTTACCTGTCAGAACCTCTTTTAATTTGGCATTTGCTACCGGACCTATTTTTATCATTTCAACTGATTGGGCAAGTTTCCTATCCTCCTTCCAGAAACTCATTTTGTCACCTCTGTGATATTTTTTAGGAAGGAATATTTTTTTGGCTGACTGAGGTCATTCTTTTTGTTCTGTCTGCAAAATTTACCAAAAAAAAAAGCACAGAGATTCATCAAGTAAAACTAAAAATTACTTGATAACAGTGCACAGTGACAAGGATTACTGCCTCCCCTTTAGGACAAAAGTCAAGTGGCATGAAAACCTGGAGTTGAGTTTCCAAAAGCAATCAGCTAGGCAACTAAAAGTGAAGTCCTACGACAGGGGTTGGCAAAGTACAACCTGCAGGCAAAAACCTGCCTTTGTCAATAAAGTTTTATTTAAATACAGACATGCCCATTTGTTTATATGTTGTCTTCAGATGTCTTCTAGCAACAATGGCAAAACTGAGTAGTTTCAACAGAGACTGCATGGACTGTAAGCCATGAAATATTTACTACCTAGACTTCCACAGAAACGTGTGCTGACTCCTCTCTTTAGAAAAAAGATGAAACAGAGACAAAACAACAATATTAAGAAGAAACAACAGGAGTCCCAGCCTCCCTTTATCCAGCCAAGAACAGTGCCATTGAGATCCTTGCTCCAATTCTAAAAGGTTCATTTAAACTTTCCATTTTGTGTGTGAGGATGCTGGGGTTGGTAAAAAGTTTATATAGCTCCTGAGGTCACATCTCATAATTGATGAAGCCTAAATTTTAACCCAATTCTGTCTGGATTCAAAAACCACTATTTTAATCATTAATCATTAGCCATCACATTATATTTCCCCTTCTTCTGCTTAATTCAATACCTGTGGTAAATACTAAAGAGGAATGCAGAGAGCATTTTAAATTGAAAAAATGACTATGTGGGAGAAAAAGAATATCCACTTAGCTCAGAAAGGTCCGGAACCCGGAGATGAGCATATGTGCCCCCAAGATAAGCAGCAGAAGAGATATAGGACCCAAAATGGGTGGGTTAAAGTGCCAGTGAGAATGGAAGGATATTATTTCTCTGTTCAGACTGGGTTACCATGGGTGTCATGTAGATGGCCTACTCTAATAGCTCTCCTTTCAGTAGGGGATGCACATCAGAAAAACCACCACTCACCCTCAATTGAAAGAGGAACCATCACCAAATGAGGGTGCTGACCTGGTGGGAGGCACCTGAGGGTCTGAGTCACAGGACCTTCACAGCCTCGCTCTGTGCAAGTTATCAGTGACTCTGATAGGCAAGAGACATGACTTCATGCTTGAAAAGGAGAGAGGTGGATGGCAGATGTTGAGATGGTGGATCTGTCTGAGGGCTGGGGATGTGCAGCACATGTTTAGCCTGGGGATGTGCAGGACATACCATAGGAGAGCACATGTGGAAAGAGCTGGGTGTGTTTGAAGACTTAATGTAAGTCTAATGTGAGCCCAAGGTGGGAGGCGCCACTGGAAAACCTAATTTGTTCTTTAGTTTCATGAACTGAGGGATGATATGCAGGGAATGGGAGGTGATAGTTCCATCTGAGCAGGTGGAGGTAGAGATGTGAGGGGTCTGGAGACCAACAAATATACACCCATTCAAAAAACTTGAGAGCCTTCCATATGCAATGCATAATGATTATATTGAGTATACAAGGGATTTTACTTTTAAGCAGGGGATATCAACATTAAACCAATGATGAGACAAGCATATATTAGTAAGCATGGGGTGTGCCAATGAAGGAAAAAGATAACGTGATGAGGTAGAGTTTAACAGGACCCTTCAGTTAAACTGGTTCTCTGGGAAGGCCTCTGAGAAAGTGACATTTCAACTGAGATCTAAGAGGACAGTGGGAGACAGCCTCTCAAGGCTGATGGAAGGACATTCCAGGCAGAGGAAACAGCAAGAGCAAAGGCCTGAAGGTGGGAAGAGCCACTTGAGGACCTGAGAGGCAAGTGTAGTTGGAGCTTCTGGTAGGAAAGGGATTGTTAATTTTCAGGTAGGGAAGAGAAAGATGCCTCAGGGCATCTAGGCCACTTTAAGGAATTGGATTTCCATCCAAATCCAATGAAGAGCCATTGAAGGGTTCCAAGCAGTGACAGGGTAGGTTCCTTTGTGTTTTTGGTGTTGGCTGCTATGGGGATTAGAAGAGGCAGAAGACCAGAAGAGGAAAGGTCAGCTATGAAGCTACTGCAATAGTCCAGCCTAAAGGGGATGAGGCCATTGAAGAATGGCTGAAAGACCTGGGAATTGAAACCTGGAAAAACACTTCTTGGTAAGAAATACAGTCTTGTCTTCAGATCTCCAAATAGCTTGGATGTGAACAAGAGACTAGGGTCCCTCAGTCTTACTGAAGCAAGAATAAGTAACAATTGCAGAAAGCTATTGAGGAGGAGGTTTCTACTCAACACACAGAATGACAGACTATAGACTTGGAGGCAATAGTCTAGATCAGTGATGGCGAACCTATGACATGCGTGTCAGAGGTGACACGCGAACTCATTTTTTGGTTGATTTTTCTTTGTTAAATGGCATTTAAATATATAAAATCAATATCAAAAATATAAATCTTTGTTTTACTATGGCTGCAAATATCAAAACATTTCTATATGTGACACGGCACCAGAGTTAAGGTAGGGTTTTTCAAAATGCTGACATGCCGAGCTCAAAAGGTTCGCCATCACTGGTCTAGATGCTGCTTTTCAAAGGGTATTGTAGATCAGGGCCTCCAAAATCTTGTTCTGTGACCTTTTAGATCCAAGAAATTCTCTGTGATAAAACAGTTGTATAGTTAACTAAATAAGTCATGCTGCATACACTGGACCCTCAGAGAGTTACCTCGTATCTGATCATACTCATTAATAACACTGAGAAGTCCTGCTTCTAAGAAACTTACTTAGCAGAATGAAAACCACCATTTCCCAAACTTAACCAACCCTGAAACTCTATTTCTGTGTAACTACTGAATACTCTGTTAAACTATTGGCCCATGAACACACTTGGGGGAACACTGCTGGAGAGACTTTATACATAAGTTCAAAGATGAATCCTAAAGTGTCTTCCAAGTCTATAGTCTGTCATTCTGTGCTAGGCCTTACTTTATTCTCTCAGTTCCCACTTACAAGGCAGATATTCCTGATGGGACAGGAGTTTCAGTGTTGAGGATCCTATTGCATGTAAATAGTGTTATGAGATAATGTGGACTTAAACCTGGGCCCTCCCATTTACTAGCTGAGTGATCTTGAGTCATCTCTTAAACCTCTGAGAATACCAGCTTCCTTGTTTGTAAAATGAGAAAAATACTAGTACCAACCACATAAGGTGCAAGAAGAATGAAACAAAATACCATACATAAAGGCCAGTAGACAATAAGAGGAAGCATAGGATCAGTCAGCAACAGTCCTGGGGGATACCATTATCCAGTGAACCAGTGGTTCTCAAACTTCAGCGTGCATTTGCATCAGCATTAGCTGGAAGACTTGTTGCAACACGGATTGTGGGGCTCTGAGAATATCTGATTCAGTGTGTGTGAGGTAGGGTGTGTGAATTTGCATTTCTAACAGATTCCCAGATGCTGCCCATGCTGCTGGTCCTGGGACCACACTTTGAGAACCACTGAACTAGGCTGGTGTTCCAGGTGCCCCCATTTTTCTATCTGGCAGACAGGACCAGGCTTCATTTGTAGGTTGTTAATGAGAGAAGCCCAGAAGGACCATATTCGTATGCAATTTCCTTCCGGGAGCCACAGCTTGCCTCTGAAATGGAGCCTCCCTCTCCCACCCCACAAGTGCATTAGAGTGAGGGTTGGGGGGACAGGAGACACAGGAAGTGGAAGCACATTCAGGGGTGGGGAATCGCACTAGCCCACATATCTTGAGGGTCCTTTGGTACAGCTGCTCCGATTCAAAGACTGTCTCCCATTTATCTCCCAGGCCTGGCTGGGCTCCTGGAAGAGCAATTAAATTTTGGTTCCTACTTCTCTTGTTTTTATTTCTTATAGCCATAAAAATCTCCAATAATAAAAGATATTTTTCTTCAATATTTATAACAAGAGATGGTAGAAAGGCACACGTTAAGTTTCAGACCCTGATCTCAAACCCAACCCTGGTTACCTACCAATTATATATAGCTTGGGCAAGGTGGTTAGACTCTCCATTGAGTTTCCTCATTTGTGAAGAGTGAGTGGTGGGCATGGTAGGTGTTGCTCAGAGAAAATAGCTTTCTGGGCAGTCTCTTGAGACAATGAAATGAGATGCTGTTTGTGATGTGCCCGGCACATAGTAGAAACTCAGAAGATGTTCATTTCTTTCCTTTGCAACTCCATTGGTTTCTCATTATTTCCTCACCATCTTTTCATATTCTGGTAAATCATGGCTAGAGTTTTTCATAAATGGTCTTGAATAGCTTCTTTAGGAATAGCTTCTTTTCCAAGTTCTGGAGTTCCCAGGAGACACACAGTCCTGTAGCCAAGCTCATGCATGAAGACTCATCCATGTGAGTCATGGCTTTTCTAAGACCTGAACACAGTGAGTTCATGTCAACGTCTTCTTAATCCTATATCACTAACAATAGTAGAATAAAAAAAACCCACGTGTGATGGAGACCACAAATCTATTTACCTGCTTGAATCAGGAAAGCACACTACTCTTGTTGGCTCTGTCATTAAACTTCTGGGGAAACACTTTCCACACCTGGAAATATAAACTGGAAATCTCATCATGAAATATTTTCCAATAAGTCCCAGGCTTCACTACATTGTGATCCTCAAAAAATGTTGACCTTGCTGTGTTTCTGTCTGGACTAGAGTCAAAAGCATCTCTTAAATGAGAAATTATTTTCAGAAGGGCTAAAATGGTGGGGCCATTTATCTTCATTGCCACTGGATCCTTTTCATTCTGCTCAGCCTCTATCTCTAGCATTAAAAAAAAAATTAATGCTTAATTGACTTGAGGCCAAGTTTGGTTGACTACAGGAGGAAGAAAGTGTATGACATAAAGGGTTTCAGTCAGTGAGAGCTTAAAAAGAGTGCAGGAGCTTAAAAAAAAAAGCCTGGAAATTACACTTGTCTATTTTTTTTTAAAGATGGGACTGAATACATTTTCCAGGCTCTTGATTTTAATTAAAGTCAAAGGAACATCTCAAAGGCAAGTGAAACCAACAGCAGGCAGGACATTGAGGTGGCTCGGATAAGCAACTATGTAGAGGGTTATGGAAAGACAAAACCAAAAGCAGAGAAAGGAAAGGAAAGAAGATGGGAGAGGAGACGAGGGCAAGGCAGGAAGGGCAGGGTTGAAGGGCACCGTGGGAAGGGAAGGGCAGAGAATGGCCGGAAATTGGATTTGCCAAGCCCAACCAGATGAAGTGAACTTGATTTCCATCAGCAATATTCACAGCCCTCCTTGAAGCACTGGTGTTCTCCTTAATTTCCAGATGGTCACAGAAGCTAAGGACACACACTGACAAATGGTAGAACCAAGACCAAACCATTTCTGATTCCAAAGCCCATGTTCTTTCTAACCTATCCCTTGGCAGTGGCTTATCATTTACGCATTTCAATTTTCAGTGGTAGACAAAGGGATTAAAAATAGCTTTATTGCTATTTCTCCCTATAAGAGCAAGGCATGTTCCCTGTAGCAAAATTAAATAATACATATGTTTTCCAAATAATAACAATAGAGCTCACATGGGTTGTGCTTGGTCTTTGTGCCAGGTCTGGGCCACATGCCTTGAGGAGTTAACTCCTTTCATCTTTACAGCTCCATGGAGTAGGGCAATCATTTGGGACTTTTTTTTTCTACACAGGAGGACACTGAGGCTCACTCAGGCTAAATAACATGCACCAGGCCATGCAGTTTGAGAGAGGGGAGCAGGGAGAAGAAGCCAGTGGTGTGACTACTCAGTCTGCTTTCATTCTTGCCCCCATCTCAGGCAGTCCTACCCAGACGTCATCAGAAGAACAATTTGAGTTCCTGACAGTGATTTGTTAATAGATATTGATTTTTAAATTATTTTAATCCACCCTTTGTTTTCCTTTTTTACGTTTGCCCTCAACAATATCTGTGAAACCACTTTTTTAATGTGCTAGTTTCAGTGTTTCTAATATCCACGAAACTAAACACACATTAAAATAAATGAAACACAATAAAATAAAAAGTAAAAATATTAATCTGCAGACCACCTACAAACCAAGTTTTACGCTTTGCCAGTGTTAAGGATATTTTCCTCCATCACCACCCAGAAACCCCCTGTTAATGAGGTAGAGGAAAAGGTCGGACCACACCCAGCACTTCTGAGTGGGGAAGAGGCAGGACCAGGGCCCAGATCTCAAGGTGCCCACTCCAGACTTCTCCCTCTGCGCCTCCAGCCTCTTTTCTGCCCCACCTCTCTTCCCAAGACTCCCAAGGATGCAGTTGGGGGCTCCCAGAAGCGTGAACGTACAGCTGATCCTGCCTTTATTTAAAATGTTGGTATTTTGTTCATCGTGCATTTTTGCATTAATCTTGACTTTTTAAAAATATTGCATTAAAACATTATGCATTCTAATTGCTGAGTTTATTGAAATGTTTTCATATATAACACTAACATGTTTGTCTTTATACCAACATAATAAAAATATAATTTTTAACATATTTTGGTGGAGAAAGGAGCCCATGAATATCATAACACAGCCCTTATAAAGCTGATTACTTCCTACCCACCACCTGCTTCTCCCTCAGGGCCCTGGGGCCCCAGGAGAGTCCAAAACTGTACCAAGGAGCATGTCCGACTGCAGCTCAGAGACCCTTGGCCCTTCAACCGCAAAACAGGAACGCATTTAAAAGCTTTATCTCCGTGCGTCATTTTTCTGAGAAATTCCATAATATATATATTTTTAATTTCCATTTACTTACTGATGCTTTTAACCCCTCTTGCAAATCTCCTCAGCTTCTCTCTCTGGGTCATTTTGGCCTCCGACCTTTCATCCCTAACATTATAATCAAACTACCTAGCCTAAGCATTATTGGCTGCTGCTTTATTTTTTAAAATGGGAGGGGGGGGCATCCAACAAACCAGATGTGGCTGTCTCCAGTTTCAGCTCTTAACGTACAATAAGTTGCAGGTTTCTTATAGTTCCTCAGGGGTAAATCGCAAACACGAATTAGCACATCACCAGCCCAACTTCCTCTTCCCAGCATGTCTGTTTCAGGTTATAGTGAAAGACGGACTCAAATATCAAAGGCATACTGCCCCTAAATTAGCCAATCAGCTCTAAATACAGCTGGAAACAAGAGCAGGGGATAATGTTTTTCAATCAGCGGACAACCCTTTGAAAGTTTAATTATAAATGGTAACCGTTTATTTCAAGCTAAATGAATTTTGCCACTTCTATGTTGGCCATACACACTGCATGTCACCCCAGCCTAATTTCTATCTCTTACTGCCTGCAGTAGGGGGAGTAAAAATTACGTAGACACCTGTCCTCTAACATCCTTTCTCTTATTGTATCATTTTTGAAGGGAGTGGCCAGTGCTTGCTCTATCATTGTTTGAAGAAATTAATTTTCTGAGCAGCTCCTTTACAAAGAAATCGATTTGGGTTGACCTGACAAGGCAAATTAGAATCTGTGCCCTTGGAATTGGCAATCCTGTTATCCATCAATGAGGACTGTTTTCCAGCTCAGGGGAAGGAAGGAGCGGTCGGTCCGTTGAGATTGGTCCCAGGTGTCAGGACTGAGGATAAACAAGTTTGTTATCTGTTCCTGTCAAGGAGTTGATGACCTCCACCTCAGGAGCCCACTCTGGAGATAATTACAATGAATCATTTGCAAGGCAAGCCCCCAGGAGCGTGTGATTGGGCACTGTGCAATCTCCCCATCCATCTGAACCCCCTCCCCAACTTAAAGGTCACCACTCCTCAGGAAGGAAGATATAGTAGCCAGGTGTGGCTTTGTCCCCCCAGAATATCGCTGCCCTTAGGAAACTCCCCTGCTCCGTTCCATACATGTGCTTCTCTGTATCCTATAGGGTGATGTATCAAGACTGGACAGCCTGGGTCAAGAGCCAGCCTTCAGGTGAACTTCTTAGTGGGATTCACGCTGTGGCATGCTCACCAATTTGCAAGATTCTGTGCTCTTAGGAATCAAGCCCTGAAATCAAATCTGGGGTGGAGCTTGTGAAGAAATGCAGCCCAGCCTTTGAAAACAGACAGACCTACCATTTAACCAGTTAATGACCTCATGCAAACCATTGCAACACTCTTGAGTCTCAACAGTCCTATCAGTAAAATGGGGACAATATCTGTCCTGCAAGCTTTTGTAAGGACTGTATTATTGCTGACAACGTTCTGAAAAGATCATAGCTACTAAAAATTAATAAAATAGATGTAACCATATATCAAATGATCAAGCCCCATCAGCCAGCAGTGATATAATGGGGTCATATTTGTGTTTGAGTCCCAGATGATCATGATCCTAATTCTAAATGGCGTGATCTCTGGGGGCCAGTGCTGCCCCTCTAAAATACCTTCAGTTTTTTTCCACGTTTCCCCAATTGCTGTCTTCCATGCGTTCACAAAATGGTCTGACTGAGACCATCTCCAGGAGGGATCCTCTGTCAGATGATGTCCACCATGTTTTCCTCTCCTTTATTGTCATTGCCAAGTATCCCCTTATTACCAGGTCACCAGGCTCAGGCCAGAGAGACTGTCCCTGACGTTCCCTCTGCCTTCACTCCCTGGGGTGACTCCGTGGCGCTGGGTCCTGTGGCAGTGTGGAGAACGGCCTCTCCCCAGCTACCTGGGCCTCATACTCATTTCTTATTTCCTAAAACAATTCAGCAAATTCCAAATCAGCAGCATCCAGCAATAACCCCGTCTCCATGAATCCACACCTCCAGGAAACGCCTTCTGTCAAATGTGAATTAACAGCTTCAACCATAGAGACAAAACTGCTTGGCACTGAGGGCCACTTCTCTCCACACCCACCAACACCCCCGCTGCATCTCCACACTTTCAGACCCGAGGGCTCAGTCTCAGCCAGGTCACACATGGAATCACAGTCAACTCTTCATTCATCAACACCAACCCCAAGTGTGGACCCTGTCCACAGCTAGTGACCACATGCTTGGAAGATGGGTGACAGATAACATATGGGTTTGCAGAGGTCAAGGGACCTTCAAGAAAAGATGTGGGTATGATTTGTTCAAAAGCATATAAATCAGCCTGTTTTCTCCCTCCCTCTCTTACATATGCCACGTGACATATTGTTTTCTAACAATAAAGACAAATTATGCTGATAACAAGGTCAAGGTACATCATATATTATGTTATATCTCAATTTGGCTTTATAAGAACATATAGATATTGGGTCAATAATAATGTAAATTCAATTATATATTAGTATGTGATATATATTCATTAAATATCCCAATAGGCCAATATAAATAACGAGGTATTTATTAATGGACTGGGGTCAAAGGTAGGTGCTTTGGAGGACCTATTTCGCTCTTATGAACAAAATGTTGACTATAAATAATAACATGAAAAATGGAAACTCTTGTATTGACTTTTCTAGCACTTCAAAGCTAACTTTTACTTGCACGTACCCAAAATGTCGTGCTGTGGCTCAGAAAATCTGTCCACCAGATCTCACAGCCACTTGTTCTCATGCCAGAGGAGCTGTGTGATCATATATGTAAAGGCAGGAAACTCCAGGATGCCAGTGACCCATAAATGGTCAGTTAAGTAGGAGCAAAATTTCAATAAAAACCTTACATAAAATGAGTCTCATCGTAATAATAAAATGAGTTTGAAACAATCAAGAAGTGGTATGAAGTCCATGGCTCTATGACTAGGCGAACTTCAAGAGGAAGCAGGTGAGGCACCGAAGAAAGACACAGCATGCTTTATGCAGCCCATGTCTTGCAGTCACAGCCGTTCTGTATACATGTTCTTGAGTGTTCTCCACTCTAATGCTGAGTCTCAGACAGCAATATTTCACCACGCCACAGTTTTTAAATGAATCATTACTATTTTTCGCATTTTTCTTAATTTTACTGGTCTTTCATTTCCCTGATCAAACTAGTATTTCTTCTCTATTTCTTGTATTTCATCTCTATTAAGGATGGTATGACTGCTTCATCATTTCAAATTGATGAAATGGAATTGTGTCTGTTCCCTTAATACCCATAGTTTAAATGGGTAAAAGGAAATTTTATGGGGAGGTGGTCTTATCCAGAATGCTCCCCATGCTAAATGACTAAGGGAAGTCTGACCAGGCCTGCTGGGCAGGGGAGGGTGAAGGTGTCTAGGGAGGGAACTACAGCAAGACTGGGTGAAACCAAAGGTCTTAACTAACCAATTCAGTTCAGTTAAATTATCTAGTAAAACAAAGCCAAACAAAATTTAGTTAAATACTATTTGATGAGGAATGTTACATTTGTTGTTGTTTTTAACATATTATTTATTTTAAATTTTTTAAACAATATAGTTTTATTGATTTCAGAGAGGAAGGGAGAGGGAGAGAGAGATAGAAACATCTATATATATAAAAGCCTAATATGCAAAGTGTCCCCTCGGGAGTTTGACCCACCGGGAGTTCGATCACTTGCTGTGACATGCACTGACCACTCAGGGGTGGCACGAAACTAAGGAAGGCCCTGGCCAGCAGCTGGCAGCTGCTAGGAACCCTACCCGTGCACGAATTTTGTTAACTGGACCTCTAGTCAATGATAAGAGAGAATCATCAATAGGCTGCCTCCTGCACATCCCACACTGGGGATCAAGCTTGCAACCCCAGCATATGCCCTGACCAGGAACTGAACCATGACCTCCTGGTTCATAGGTCGATGCTCAACTGCTGAACCACAGCTGCCGGGCTAACTTTTTATTTTGAACAATTGTAGATTCACATGTAGTTACAAGATATACTACAAAGAGATTCCTCTTACTCTTTGCCCAGTTGTCCCCAATGATAACATCTTATAGTGCAATATTACAATGATATTGACAATGATACAGTCAAGATGTAAAACATTTACATAATACACACCCATTTTCTGAGTTGGATTTTTTTCATACAGCCCAATTCCATAGATATTAATTCAAGGTGTAGTGGGTGTCAGTAGTGCTTTCCTTTGATTGCTGAGTTGTAGTCCTCATTTTGGATATACCACAATTTGTGTAATCCACGGGGATGCCTATGTCATTTCTGGTGTGGGGCTATTATGAATAAAGCCACTTTGAACATTTACTAGTATGCACAGGTTTTTGTGTCAACATAAATTTTGATTTATCTGGGATAAATGCCCAAGTGTGCAATTGCTGGGTTCGTGGCAGTTGCATGTGTAGGTTTGTAAGAAACTGCCAAACTGTTTTCCAGAGTAGCTGCACCATTTTATATTCCCACTAGCTATGTATGGGTGGTCCAATTTCTCTACATCCTCAGCAACATTTGGTGCTGTTACTATTTTTTATTTTACTAATTCTGATAGGTGTGTCATAATATTATATTGATGGCTAATGATGTTGAACGTCCTTTCATGTGTTTAAGTGCCATGTCTACATCCTCTTTAAGAAAATATCTTTGCCCATTTTCTAATTGGATTGTTTGTTTTTGTTTTTAAAATATATTCTACAAAGTAGTCCTGTGTTGTATATGTGAATTGCAAATATTTTCTCCAAGTCTGCAGTTTGCCTTTTCAACCTCGTAACAGGGTCTTTTGAAGAAGGAAAGTTTTTAATTTTGATGAAGCCCAAATTATCAGTCAAGTTTTGGGGGGCACTGTTTTTTGTTTTTGTTTTTCTTGCTCATGGATGTCCAACTGCTCCAGCACCATTTATTGAAAAGGCTATCCCTCCACCATTAAAATCTTTTGCATATTTCTCAAAAAGTAGTCAGCTGTACTTATGTGGTCTATTTCTGGTTTCTCTATTCTGTTTCATTGATCTAGATGTCTATCCCTCCACTAATGCCACATAGCCTTGATTACTGTTTCTATATAATGTCTTAAAATTGAGTAGATTGATTCCTCCCGTATTATTCTTGTCCAAAATTGTTTTGGCTATTTTAACTCCTTGTCCTTTCCATGTAAATGTTAAAGTAATCTTGTCTATATCTATAAAAAATCCTATTGAGATTTTAATAGCAATTGCATTAAATCGGAACATAAATTTAGAGAGAACTGACACTTTTACCATTTAGAGTCTTCCAATCAATGAATATTTATTTAAATCTTTGATTTCTTTCATCAGTATCACTTAGTTTATTGTTATCTATATTATTTCCTTTTTCCTGCTTGCTTTGGGTTTATTCTGTTGTGATGAGGTTGTTTTAAACTTCTTGAGGTGGGAGGTTAAATTGTTGATTTGAGACTTTTTCCTTTTTTTATTTTTCTCTAAGCACCGCTTTAGCTGTATTACACAATTTAAAAAAAATAAATTGCCTTGAACTTCCTTTTGACCAATGGATTATGTAAAAGTACATTGTTTGATTTTCAAGTGTCTGGATATTTCCCTGTTATCTTTTTGTTACGGATTTTTAGTTTTATTCCATTGTGACCAGAGAATACACTATGTGTGATTTCAATTCTTTTAAATTTGTTGAGGCTTGTTTTATATCACAAAATATGGTGTATCTTGGTATGTGTTCCAGGGTTCTTGGGAAGAATGTGCATTCTGCTGTTCATGGATGGAGTAATCTATAAAGGTTGTTTAGAATTTATAAGTTCATGGTGTTGCTAAATTCTTTTATATGCCTACTGATTTTCGGCCTAGGGTCCCAGTAAGTGCTAACAGATGGATGTTTATGTCTCCAACTGTAATTGTGGACTTCTCTATTTCCCCTTAATTTTTAGCATCTTTTCCTCACAGATTGCAGCTCTGTTGTTTAGTGCATGCACATTTAGGATTCCTGTCTTCTTGGTGGATCAAGCCATTTATCATTATGCAGTATTCCTTTATCCAACATTAATATATTGTTAAAAATGTAATATATTAATATTCAATATAAACATGCTCATTTGGGTGTTTTCATGATACACGTTTTTCACCTTTTTCATTTCAATCTACCTATATCATTATATCTGAAGTGAGTTTCTGGTAGGCAGCATATATAATTGGGTCATAATTTCTAATTCACTTTGCCAATCTCTGACTTTTAATTGCTATTTATAAGCCATTTATAGTTAATGAAATTATTGCTATTTTAGAGGTTAAGTCTGCCATTTAATTTTTGTTTCCTGTTTATTCTCTCTGCTTCTCATTTCTCTGTTTTCCTTTTAATACCTGCTAGTTGATTACTTGAACTTTATTTTAGAATCCCATTTTGGTTTTATCTGTAGTGTTTTTTAGTACATTTTTTGTATAGTATTTTAGTGGTTTCTCAAAAATTTTAAATATCCTATATAATAATCCTATATAATAAAAGCTTGATATGCAAATTGTCCCCTGGCCGACCAGGAGTTCAACCAGGAGTTTGACCACTCGCTATGATGTGTGCTGACCACCAGGGGGCGGTGTGGAACATGGTGGGCATCAGTGACACAGCGCTAGCAACGGGTGGCAGTGGAGGTATTACCGGCCCTGATGGGCCCCAACGAAAGCATGACCACAGCGGGATGGTGGAGCAGGTAAGGGGCGGCACCAGGCCAAGGCAGGTGCGAGCTGGGGCCCGATTGCCCTGCCGATTGCCCCACAGATGGCGACCAGCAGTGGCTCTGACACTTCTATTACAGAGAAAGGGCAAATAGCAATATTAAAATTTTCTTCTAATTATTTTCTTTTCAATGTGCATGAATCGTTGCACTGGGCCACTAGTGTATGTATGTAATACTAGTGTATGTATGTATATAATCACAATCTGTGGATGCTGACATTTTACCAGTACTAGTGAAATGTAGAGGCCTTAATCCTTTTTACTTCCAGTGTTCATAATTGTTTTAAGTATTTTTTATATTTACATTTAGAACCACATTAGATAGTATTAAGATTTTTGCTTCTACTGACAAACATTATTCATAAATCCAAGAGAAGAAAAATGAATTGTATTCATCCACATTTTTACTTATTCTGTAGTGTGCTTTGTGTTTTTTCTTTCTTGTTATTCTAAGATTCTTCTTTTATCATTTCCTTTCTGTTTAGAGAATTTCCTTTAATCATTCTTTAGGGTAGAACTTCTGGTGATAAATTCTTTTGTCTGTCCTTCATATAAAAATGTCACAATTTCCCTTTCATTCCTAGAAGAGCATTTTTGTTGGATATAGAACTCCATGTTGACAATTCTTTTCTTTTAGCACTTGAATAATGTTATGCCATTTCCTTCTATCCTCCATTGTTTCTGATGAGAAATTTACTTCATGTGAATAATTTACAATTTCTTCTTTATCTTACTTTTCAGAAGTTTGATGTGTCTTATAGATTTCTTTGCATTTATTCTGTTTCATATTCTCTCAGCTTTTTAAATCTGTAGGCTTATGTCTTCTGTCAAATCTGGGAAGTTATCGCTTGTTATTTCTTTGAGTACTTTTTAGTCTTCTCTCTTCTCCTCTCCATCTGGGACTCTATGTGTCACAAATGTTAGATCTTAGATCTTATATTATAGTTCCACAGGTCCCTGAGGATCTGTTTATTTGCTTTAAGTCGATTTTCTCTCTATTTCCCAGATTGTATATTTCTATTCTTTGGTCCTCAAGTTTGCTGATTCTTTCCTCTATTTCCTCCATCCCACTATTGAGTCCACTCATTTAGTGTTTGTTTGGGGTTTTTTATTTTTTGTCTTTTTATTTAAATTTCAGTTATTGTATTTTTTCAGTTCTTCTTTATACCTTTATTTTTTTTCTGACACTTTGTTCTTAAAACTTGTTTCAAGAATGTTTGTAATTACTATTTGAAGCATTTTAACATGGCTGCTTTAAAATATTTGTCAAATAATGTTAGCATCTTTGTAATGTCCATATTGGCAACTATTGATGGCAAATAAAAAGGGGCAGTTTTCAGTGCTCAGATATAAATTGTATGCTGGGATATAAGGAGCTCAGCCACATCCTGATTCTGCTGCTATTCTTTTACTCAAATATTCTTTCCTTTAACTAGTTGCATTGAGTGTCTACTTGTGCCAACTCTATGCTAGGTTTTTTTAGACTCAACTTTGAAATGGCCAGACAGTGACTCTGCTCCTGAACTAAACATCTAGCAATGAGCACTTCTAAGCTCTTTTAATTCATCTGAGACAAATCACTTTCTCTTTTATTGTTCTCAGCTTGGGATTTTAAAAATGAGAATGAGTGGGTTAAACTAAAATCTTTCTTTGGGTTATGAAACCCATAGAGAATACTATGAAAGCCATACTCTTTAAACATGTGTGTATATACCCAAAGGCATAACACATACATATGCACTCAGTTTTACATATAATTTGTAGGATCCGAGAAAATAATTGGGTTAGAAATATCTCTTCTTTCTGTTGTCTAAGGGACCTTTGAATCTGTCATTATATGCTTTCAAATATCCTACAAATTGCTTGATACTAATAAGCAGGTATGAGAACACTTACTGGAATCCAGAAGCAGTTATGAAGAATTCATATCAATTTTCTTATTTATTCTCATAACCAATTTTATTCACCAGATATAATTTGTGATTAAACTATAAAGGTAGGTTAAAGAAAATATCTTTTCTCCTGTGGACTTAGATGAATTGAAAGGAAAACACTGTACCTTATATTTTCAAAATTAATAAAATTCTTCAATTGTATTTTTCTATAGCAGTGATATAAAATAGGCACTGAGAGACACCAACATAGATGACATGGGACTAGCTACTTGTAAGGGGAGAATAAGTAAATATTTACAAGAATCAAACATTGTTTTAAAAAATTAAGTATGAGTCCTAAAAAGTTTAGAATTAACAAATAGAAAAATAAAAATAGTAACTTAAAAAACTGTCTAATAAAAAGTAGGAAAAGGTCTTAAATACAAAATTATAATGTTAAATGGCAAACATGTCTTAAAATATTTAACATACAATAAATGTAAATAGGTAAATTTAATACACTGATCAAAAGCCAAACAATCAAACTGAATTAAAACAAAATCAAAAAGATAATAAGACCTAGATACCCAATGTTTCAAAAAGATTCACTTCAGATAAAAGGGCAAAGAATCAAAGAAAATATAGGACAGGAAAATAAGTGTCACACAAGTAAGAATAAAAACAAAATTTAATATATGTAAGATTTTTTTTAAATCATAAAGAATAAAAAGAGATGTTACATTTTGATATAAATCCAGAAGCAATAATAGAAAAATAAATGAAGCAACAGATGACATGAGAAAGAGAAGTAAAAAAATGATTAAAGATTTAAAATTACTGTTTTCAGAAACTGATATACTAAATCAATAAAAATAAACTAGAATATAGAAAACATTAATAAAATAATTAAGAAGTTCTATGTACTAATTTATATAAAACTTTGCACCCAGACATTCAATACACACTTTTTCCCTAGAACAAATAGATCAGTAATAAAAAGAAATCATATATTAGAGATAAAAATACATATAAATATATATGTATCTAAGTTTCAATATCAGCCAATGTTCTCTAACTTCAATTCAATAAAACTTAAAATTAATAAAATTGAATCAGTTGAAAAGAAAAACCCGTGTCCATAAACTAAGAAAAAATAAAATAAAACAATAAATCTATCATGTAGACCTAGGGTAACTGGAAAATAAGAAGGAAAATTTTACAGCTTAATGAAAATGAAAGCAGTACATGTCAGCATTTGCTGGATGTAGCTAACGGTTTCTAGAGTGCTTTTTATAGCTTTCTGAAAATAAAGAAGATTGAAAAATAAATGAGTTAAGTGATCATCTAAAGATGCTAAAAAGAACAACAGAACAAATCCAAAGAAACAAGAAAGATGGTAATCTGAAGATAAACGACAGACACAGAAGACTTTACAGGTGAGGTAAGGAATACACAATTCCTATTTTATACATATTGTCCTAGAAAGTTGAAAATGAGGGAGGTCTGGGCAGCTCATTTCATGAGGCTAACCCAAATGAAAAGAGTTCGAGACAAAAGAAAAACCACCACAACCAATAATAATAATATTATAAGTCAATTTAACTTCTGAATTTATATTTAAAAATCTTAAAATAGTACCTATTTATATTGAAATGATTCAAGAATAATTCAATCTAAGAAAGATTAGCAATATAATTAATCTTAAAAAATAGACTAAAAGACTGCAGGGTCACCATAGAAATAAAGAAAACAGATGATAAAGATCAACATTTCTGAAAAAAAATCTCTTAGAAAACTAGAAATATAAGAATATTTTTTTCACTTATGAAAAAATTAGAAAATCAGAAATAATCTGATGAAGTTTATTCTACCAAAATCCATTGAAAACTATCTTCATGAAGAAATTTTATAATCATTTCAGTAACAAAGCAAAACTTACCAATATAGCAACTGCTATTCCAAATATTTGCAAAAGCTGTAAGATGATAAAAATAAATAACAAAAAATTGGATTGGAAAAGACAAGACATAATCTCCATTACATAGAAATCCATAAGAATTAGGAAAAAGCCATTAGAATTTGTAAGGGAGTTGAGCAAGTTTGCCAGAAACAAGATTAAATTACAAAAACAGTGTGCACATACCAAAACAAATTTCGATTAGGAAGTATGATTAGAAAGTAAGAAAATTTACAATGATGACTAAAACTATGAATTATCTATTAGCTAGTTTAATAAAAACTGTATAGGATCTTTATGAAAAATTTTGAAATTTTATTCTAGGACATGAGAGAATAGCTGCATAAATATTCCACCCAAGTTTGGGGTGATTAAATTTTGAAATTATATCAATCAAAACATCCTGAATTAAGTTGAAAATTAAAAATCAAGTGAAAATGTTTAAGCATATTTTTTGAAATGTATTCTAAACTACATATGGATGCATGAAGGTTCATGGATAGCAAATAGCAAAGAATATTTTGAAAGATAGGGTAGGGTGGTTATTCTTGCCAGATATTAAGACATATTGAGAAACAATAATAATTAGGAGAGTATGGCAATAGAGTAAGAGCAGGCCAGTAGACCAAGGGAACAGATTAGAACAGTCTCAGCTATAACTGGTGCCTCTGGGAACTTGGCATATTATAGAGATGGCATCACAAATCAGTTGGAGGGATTTCATTTTATTTATGGCTGAGTAATATTCCATCATGTAGATTTCAATTCTTTATTTATTTATCTATCAATGAGCACCGAGGTTGCTTCCATATCTTGGCTATTATAAGTAACTAGAGGCCCAGTGCACAGATTCGTCCAGGGCATGTCCGGCCCATCTCGCCCAGTCCCAATTGGCCAGACCCCAGCAGCAAGCTAACCTACTGGTCAAAGCGTCTGCCCCCTGGTGGTCAGTGTGCATCATAGTGACTGGTCTTATGAACGGTTGGACACTTAGCATATTAGGCTTTTATTATATAGGATGCTACAATGAAGATAGGGTCTGTATATGTCTTTTGGAATTAGTTACATGGATGAACCTAGAAGATACTCTAAGTAAAATAAGTCAGACAGAGAAAGACAGATACCATATGATTTCATTTATATGTGGGATCTAAAAATAAAAAACAAATGAATAAAAGAAAACAGAAACAGACTCATGGATACAGAGAACAAACTGATGGTTGCCAGAGGGGATGGTGGTGGGAGGATGGGTGCAAAAGGTAAAGGGGAATATGAGGTATAAACCTCCACTTAATAAAAGAAAAACTCACAGTGATATAATGTACATCATAGGGAAAATAGTCAATATTATCATAATAATTTTATATGGTGACAGATGGTTACCAGACTTATTGTGGTGATCACATCATAAGGAATATAAATGTTGAATGACTATGTGTACACCTGAAACTAATATATTGTATGTCAACTATACTTTTAAAAAAGTCAGTGGGAGAAAGGACTGATTATTTGGTAAACAGCCTCACTCTATGGGAAAATTAAAATTAAAATGCTACCTCACACCAAATAAAAATAAGCCTTATATGGAATAAGAACGAAATGTGAAAATTAAAGGTTTAAAATTAATAGAGAAAATGTAGACAATATCTTCATGACCCAGGATAGACTATTCCTTAATCAAGACTCAAAGCATAAACTCTAAAGAAATTAATTGATGGCTCAGGTATCAGAGTGGAAGATTTTCCCTTAAAAAATACACCACTGAAAACTAATCAGACAGGGGTCAGCTTCACCCTTGATGCTGTGATGTTACTCATTAAATAATGAGAGTGTTAATTAAGCAGTTACCATGTATCAGGCACTGTTCCAAGTACTTTATATACATTGAGTCGTTCACTCTTCTTGAGTAGTATTGGTATCTCCACTTTAGAGATGAGGACACTGAGGTTAAGTAACTTGTCTAAAAGTCACACAGCTGGGAAAGGGTAGCACTGGGACTGGAACCCTGATAACCTGGCCAAATCCAGAGTCTGTCCCCTTAATTATCGTTACACAGCCTTTCAGAATTTTCCTTGCTGATGCCAAGGGAAGCTGTTTGAATGAAAGGGACAAGGATGTTCAATACTGCAAGGAGGTTGAGGAGGGACCATTGAATTTGACACTCCAGTGACCTCTGAAAGCACTGTTTCAGGTTTCAGGGAAGGGGTGAGATGGAGACTTCATTGGGCTTGTGGAGAAGTGACCAGCCAGCAACTCAGTCTTTCAAACCACAGCTATCTCTGGAAAGTTTGAGAAGGACTCACTTTCTTAACACCAGCTACTTTAGTGTTTTGGGTTTGCTTTTTAAGAATATATTTTTAAAAATTCTTTAGATAACGCTGCCGATTATGAAAAACATGACAGTGATAAAACTAACGATCCTTACTGCCCAGAACAGACTCTCCAGAAATGTAGGGTGTCTGGCAAGCTATAGCCAAAGCTCTCTAAACAAATTGGTTTTCAAACCAGCATCTCCAACTAATATTTTCCACAACACGCAACCCCATTCTTGTCTGCAGTAAAGCATTGGAATAAAACCATACTCTGTTTGTTCTCCAAGTCACATTATAACCTGCTATAAAATGAATTAATATTAATAAATCTTTTTTACCGCACTGATCTCAATGTTTTAAAGTGGTGATTACCACCTGACATGGGGCAGGCCAAGGACCAAAGGAATCTTCAGACAGCGTAAGATCCTATTCCCACATGAGCGTTCAAAGAGGAAAGCAAAGGAAAAGGTTTGCATGTTGAATTTGGGCATAAACATGAACATTTTGAGAAGGTTTTCCATAAGGACTCCAGATACTTTGGGATAAAAATGCCCTGAACATTTATTTTATTTTTTGTAGAGTGTCTGGGAACATGAAGGGGTGTTGGGCATGGGTTACGTAATGTGGAACACACCACGTGGCCAACCTTTTTGAAATTTTCCAGATGGGACCTACAGTTTGAAAGGCTTTAGACGTCTTCGTGATGTCCATGTTTTCTGTAATTAAAGTTTCCTCAGGCTCTGACAGCTGAGTAGTGGATGGGCTTCAATAGCCATGTCTGAAGCTACTGAGAAAGTCTACAGGTTTCATCGGGCTACCTGAGGGGAGGTAGGCCTGCCCAACAGGAACTTGGAACACACGGGAAACCAAGAACGCTAGAGCACATACAACCAAATAGAGAAACGGGTAAGAGAAGCCATAGGTGCTTTTGATATAATTTTAACTAGAAAAACAAGTAGAGTGGTTTATGTTGTTGAGAGCCCTTATTCTCAGTTTGGTACTCAAGTTATCAAGAGAGAATACACCAGAAGGGGACTCATTCATTCAATCCATATTGATTGAATTTCTACTTTGTCAGAAAGCACCATGAAAGGCTCTGGGAATATGATGGTGAGAAAAAACAGAGCTTCAAATGTAGTGAGTAAGATGGCCAGATAATGAGATGAAAAAGAGTGCAATTATGAGCTGAGATCAATGATATTAAGAAAAGTATTAGATCTCTATGAGAGTAGCAAAAGTAGTCAACCAGGTGTTAAAAATGAGGGAGAACCTAGGAAATCTGAAGGAGTTCACTACTAATGTGAAGGTGTTGGAGAGAAGCAGAATCCGAGTTCTCTGCCAGAGAGATCCAAGAAGGGGAAAAGCTGGGGTGGGAGAAGTTGGGGTGTAGGGAGAACAGCAGCTCCCCCTGCCTGAGCACTAGTCCCAAAGTGATGCCTTATCAACAATATGTTTTAAATACTCCGTCACCAGGGGCATTAAGACGGTAGAAGGACATTGGAGAGAGCAATGTGAGAGCAAGTGCATGCTCTCCACAGCAGAGAGGCAAGTAAATGGTGTCTCATGGATGTGCTCAACCACCAAGTCCCACAGTGGGCAGGCCACACCCAGGCTTGCTCCTCCATGATGGTAGGTCCTAGCGCAGCCTCTTTTTGATAGAACTCCAATGGGTAGCTTCACCAAGTTGCCTTCCCTGATCTGCAGACCCACAGAGCCATCTGCCTACAACAGTTTTATTGATGTGTCCCTCGTACATTTGAAACAAAAGGACCCCAGACAGGTCTTGTCTTTCACCACTGAAACTGCTTCTCCTCTAGTTTCCATCCTAGTGAATATCACCACCATCCATTCCTTTGCCCAAGTAAGAAACATGGCCAGCCTCCTCAATGCCTCCTGTCTGTTTCACCTCCTCATATTCAACCCAGTGATAAATAACTTTCAAATCCACCCACTTGAATCTCTTCTTCCCATCTCTGCTGTGTTGAGATGAATCCAACCATCTCTTACCGGGAAGAATCCAACCTCCACCGGGAAGAATCCAACCACCTCTTAACTCCTAACCGGTCTCTCCCACAGCACCTCTTGCCACCCTTCACCCCCACCCTGGTCCAGTCTCCATCAGAGAAATGGAGAGAATGTTGAATGTGTGAAGCTTCAGAGAGAGAAAGAAAGCATTACTGTTTCAATCCTCAGAGCATCTCTTGGATGCCCTCGTAGTGACCCTTGGGGGAACTTAGAAATCCTTGAGCTGCTGTTGACAGATGGCAGGAGGCTGGTACTTCAGAGGAAGGGCTATCACTGTGTGAACTTTGGTGAAGATGAAGCCCAGGAAGGAAAGGCCCCAGGGAGTTGGGGAAACTGGTGCTTTCTGTGCTCCAAGCCTGGCTTTTCTATTATTCCAGAAAGCTTTAAAAAAGTGCAATTACCACAACAACGCCACTGCTATACTGTGGCTGACATGGTCCGTGCCCACCATATTTCCTTGGATCCCATTATCATTTCCTCCCTTTATCACTTTCTTGCACACAGCTGCTCATGTGGGTGCAGGCCCAACAGCTTGCACCTGAGTCTCTTTGTCGGCCGCTGCCCTCAGCCTACTGGAGTCTGTGTGCCTGGTCGCACTAAGATGCCACCTCCCTCTGAGGAGTGCTCACATGTCTCCAGAGGCCCCCCTAGGGCAGTGGTTCTCAACCTTCTGGCCCTTTAAATACAGTTCCTCATGTTGTGACCCAACCATAAAATTATTTTCGTTGCTACTTCCTAACTGTAATGTTGCTATTGTTATGAATCATAATGTAAATATCTGATATGCAGGATGGTCTTAGGCGACCCCTGTGAAAGGGTCGTTCAACCGCCAAAGGGGTCGCGACCCACAGGTTGAGAACCGCTTCCTTACTTAGCTTCCCTCCCCTCCCCTTCCTACTATCCGGGGATTGCCTCCCAATAAGTCACTTTCCCCAAATCCTGGTCTCAGACTCTGCTTCTGGAGAACCCAACTCCACATGGCACAGGCTAAGCACTTTCTATGCATTATTTCCACCAATCTTCAAAACAATGGCGCGAGACCAGTACCAGACATTTCCCCAATTCACTGATGGTGAAACAGGATCAGAGACTCTTGGTGTCCTTCGCACCGCAGTGCCAGGAGAGCCAGGGTTCCACCCCAAGTTTGACCCAAAGCTTGGCCATTATGCTCCATCATGCTGTGCACCCCACTTCCCTCCACTTTCCCCCAACAGCAGAGTCTCAGGCCAGGTGGTTCATTCTTGAGAGTGGTCCCTGGAGACAGGGGGCGTGGAGAGAGTGCACCAGGGATGGAGAGGAAGCAGACATGAGGGTGTGCTCAGCTGGCCTCCACAGTGGGGCTTGGTCTCCTCCAGCCGGACCTTTGTAGGAGTCATGTAGAATCATCTCAGAACTGTTCAGAAGGGGAGAGTGTTTCTCCACCAGCTCTGCCCCATGCTGTTCAAGGGTCCCCGAAGATGTCAACTCTTTCCCACTCCCAGAGCCACAAAGGGGTTTGTAGGAGCTCCCCCACCAGCTCAAGCTTGTCAGAGGAACCCCAGGGCAGAATGTGAGAGAGGCGCTCTCATGGACACAGGGTCTGAGTGGCTGGCACAGCAACAACTGAAGTACAGGGAGGCTATGAAGCTATCAGGCAGGGCACAGAGAACTTCCAGACATACCTCCTTTCCTGCCTCATGCAACCAATGCCTGCTCATAAGAACCCACATTTGTTGAGCATAATATGTGGCCGGCCTGGGCTAACCACTTCCCAGGCACCAGCTTATCAATACTTTGCCACACCCCGCTGGGCAAGGACTGGTACTGTTCCCATTTTACAGTTGTGGAAACTGAGGGCTAGAGCAGTGACATGACTTGCTATTGGAATGCAGGATTGCAGGGACAGGGTCTGGGCCGGTCGGTTCCCTGCTCCTGTTGTCATCCACCACCCACTGCAGCTCCATGGGCAGCAGGTCTCCCAGGCCATGGCAGCCTTCCACGGGCTGGGCAGGCCCCAGCTCCGGCCCTGGTTCTTATGCGGGGAACCCGGCCAGAAATCCAGCCAGGGACCGGATGGCGTCTTATAATTTCCCTGTATCCCCCAAGCTGCCTAGCGCTAAATAAATACTTGCTGACTGATTGACTCATTCCGGCCTTGCTTCCAAGTTTCCCTGGGCCCCTTCTCCAGGCAGCCCAGCCTTTCAAACTCCCCCATTTCCACCAGCTCCTGAAGCCTGACTTTGGAAGTACAGGGAGTGTTGCATTCTCAGAGATATGAGCTGGTGACAGAAGGGGCTTGGCAGTGAGGGTGGGTGGGCAGCGGAGCCGTGAGAGAGAAGCGATGGAATGAGATGGGAGAGGTCTTGACACTCCTTGTCCCAGAGGCCCCCAAACAACCTGAAATCAAGAACAATGGGCATTGACCACTCAGAGGAGATATTCCTGGGAGACCACATATCCAAGTAGTTAAGGATATAGGGTCCAGACCAGGCCTCCTGGGTTCAAATCTGCTTCAACTATCACCTCCCCTCTCTGTGCCTCAGAGCCTTCCTCTATAAACTGTGATCATCATAATAACCGCCTTGTAAGGCTGATGCTTGGGCTAAAATGAATCAGTACAGTGCTCTGTATTAACCGTCATGTTGCCAGGCTTTCTAACCCTGTGGGCTCAATGTGTCACTCTCATACTATTGATGAGTCAACGAGGCTTAGAGAAGCAAATGTCATGCATGGGTATTAGAGTTGAAATTCAAATGCAGGTCTGATTGATTCTGAATTCCATGCACTTCTGCTGCATCAGCGTTTACACATTTCAATCATTTATCTGTTGGTTATTAGCCCCAAATTTATGAGAACTATACACTGTTTTTGCCCCACGTACTTTAAAAATATCCACCAGGAGAAAGTTTCTTAGGGGTTAGTGGGAGGAATTGCAGTGGGAAAGCAAGAAGAAGTCCAGCTCTCATAATTGCATATCTGTGATTGGATGGAAGGACACTTAAGTCTGGTGGCCCAAGGTGGCCTCAGTGGAAATCAGCTTAAATATCAGGTTGTTTACGTCCCCTTCAGATGTTCCAGTGTGGTCATTTTGTAAACCTGTAAGACTTTGTACTGGTTTAAAATTTTTATTCCTAACAGTAATATGTGAGTTCTTGTTTGAAATTTAGCTAATAGGTGCGCCATGTCTAGGTCAAAAGTAGCCTGTTAAACCAGCAACCCTATTCTCTAGAAGGCAACTGACCAGAGAAATGACATCTTGGCAGGAGGAGGAGAGTATTATGATGGTGCCTGAAGATGTATAGTCATGCCCAGTCCGCTAGTACTTGAACCTGTAATACTGTTACTATCCTTACCTGCTCCTATCCTTCCTCCTTGCTCGCACAGAACACCCCCTATTTTTCGTGTGTTACATTTTCTTTAAAACAACCCTATGAAGTAGGAAAGTATCCCTGTTTTACACATCAGAAATCCAAGGGACAGAGAAGACTAGTAAGTTTCCTATGACCACCCAGTCAGTGAGTGGTGCAGTCACCCCAAGAAATCTGATCCCATTTTCTGTGCTCTCAACCACTATCCTCCACTCTATCACTCACGCAGAGCATGAAAATGGGCCTCCTAGTGTGCCCACCATCAAAATGGGCATCATCCACAGGAAGAGCATCCTAAGGTGGGGTTTATAAAACTTGAGCAAGGAATGGCAAGATACTTAAGGGAATGATATCAGATTAGACTCTGTTCCTATTACATGCTTGTACTTTCATTTATGCAAACCCCATTATGTGAGCTCTATAAAAATCCAGCAGAATGGGAATTGTTTATGTTGATGGATGTGGAAACAGAACCTTAGCAAAGTCAAATGGCTTAGCCAGAACTACTCAGTTACACATATGGTGCAGCCAGGACTAGGTTTCTTGACCTCCAGTCTCAGGGCTACTTCCATTCTATCAGAACTGCTTTGAGGCTATAAATAAAGGTATACTTATTTATTTCAACTGTTTGAAAAATGTAGGTTTGATTAATATTTAGGTATGATGAGACCAACAGATCAGGAGATAACTGTCATTGAGAAGATAGTTTATTACCCACAGTTCCCAAGGAGGGGACATGCTACACCATGCAGGGTCACACAGGGGGTCACCAGGAGGCAGAGGGAGTGAGGGGGAAACTTAATGGATGTTCTCATGGGAAGAAAGAGACAAAGCAGGATAGCAGGTTAAACAGGCTTCGGATTGGCTAGTTTGAATATGTTGGTGGGCTCTGGGTCATTACAGGCATGCTTCCTGGTGAGCTGTTTGCTATATCTAGGAATTAGTTAACCCTGAGAGGGCAGTCCCTTCCAGTGTCAACAAAGGGCCCACAATATGAAAGCATCAAAATAAAAAGACATACTTAATACGGCACCTGAAAGAGAATAGGTTTAAGGGTGTACTATGAAACCGGCCACACAGGACACAATTAGGATGGATGGATGCGTGGATGGATGCTTGGATGGATGGATGGATGGATGGACGAGTGGATGGTCAGATGGACCAACAGATGTACAAGGTTTATTATCCTCGATGCCCATAAAACTAGTCTAACATGTATGGTCGTTTCATTGCAAACTTCTCTATTTCAAAATCAGGGATAAAGAAAGCACAGTCACAAAGTGGTGGTCGTGGGACCCTTGGAGAGACATTGATTCCATTGCTTCAAAATGAAGACTCGCTAAGTGGTGGGGAGGGAGAGTTGTAGGTGTGATGCTGGCCATCTGTGATTTCGCATTAGTTGTTGTTACCCGTAACTCTGCAGCCTACACATCAGAGCATGGCTGGTTACAAACACGAAGCCAGCTCCCTTCCAAAATCACTAAGAAGCTGTTGACTGGGATATCCACATGGGCTCAGAGAGAAGAATAAGGACGAAAAGCTAGAAAACTAAAGCTAGAGAATAAAAAGCTTTGAATGGGTGCTTTCATTGGGTTGTTGGCAAGAGGCATGTGCAAGGAAACCAGGTTGGTTCTCAATTTCCCTTTTAATAAATTAAAAATAGCTTCTGATACTTAAACACATGGGTCCCAAACGGCCCGGATAGTTCATTAGCTCAGATGAAGAAAGCATATTTCTCCATCAGTGGGACCAGCGCATCTCAGTATGACCTCCAAGCTCCTAACTACACGGGAAAGGGTGTTGTCTTTAAGCAAAGCCCAGTCCTGCTAACTCCAGAATTGGACTCTCCCTGGACCTCTGTGACTGGTGTTTTTTATTATGTGGCATTTCTATAGAAACTCATCCCCAAGACTAGCTATCAATTGGAGGTTTATTTATCCTATAGGTTTGATAATCAATCATCAGATTTCAGCACTTGTTTTGTGGGATTCCATTTCATCACTTGCTACAGTATATATTATTATTCATTATATAAGTTTGTTAACGGTGTATTTATTTGAGTGACTCTCCCACTAAATAAAGGGGCCTTATAGAGGGTTTTTTTTAAAATAAAAGGTTTATTTTTACACCAGCTATTTGCTTTCCTATGCTAAACCTCCGTTGAAGGCTCTGAGCGGCATGCAAAGCGAATTCCTGCATTTGGGGCTGGGATGGGCTGCTGGAAGGGTGATCTAGCAGCTGCATGGGCCCTTCAGCAGATTCGTTTTTTTCGGCCTGTCAGTCACTTTCCTTCTGCGAAGGGAACACGACGGCTGGTAGAGATTAGGAATGGTAATGTGAAAGTTTCTACCTACTGCATAAAATTCTTTCAAATTAATGCAAGCATTAAATTGTCAATGATTTTTTTCACATAAAGCAGATATGAGACTGTGCATGCCTGCTGATGTTGGTATAGAGTTTTGTCAACATTTCTGGCATACACGGTCTGATCCTGGGGGTCAAAAAATGTCTTTTAACCAAATTTTGTTGTTTCAGTTGCTTTTTTTTACCCTCATGTGTTGTAACTCAAACATAGATTCTTTTCCCAAAAATGAAATTTGGCAGGCCATTAGTCCGTAATGTGGTCTAATGCCTGTGGGTATTTTTTAAGCATGTAAATGGCCAAGATATTTAGGTTTTTGAGGTTGAAAAACTGTGCACGCACTCTTAACGACTCCTTTTTCAGCCGTATTTAGTATGCATATTTATTACACATGTGTATTATGCGGTGCACTGATTAGGCTGGAGATTAGTTGGGAAAATATACAAACGCCTCTTCACCGGGGAATGTCTAGCTGTCATGAGCTGATATGTCTCCTCGTTCTCACCGGGGCAAACCTGGCCCTGAGGGCTCACTCCTGGAGTGCCGAGGCTCTAGGCCATTTCCACTCCTACGTGGGGCCGGAAGACGCGGAACATGACAATAATTCGCAAGCCTGCTGACCGGCTCCATAGTAGAGCAGCATCCACAGGGAGAGGGTGTACATCCAGTCCTCCTGTTCCTAGATGCTGTCTCCTGCCTCACAGCCCTCACCTGCACCCGTGCCCAGCGGACACCCATCCTGGGCTCTTCCGGACACTGAAGGATCCACAGACAGAATCCAAAGCAAACACTCTGAGCATAAAGAAAACACATTATAAGCCTAATCCACTGTCCAGATCATTGAAAACTAACAGTTATTACCTCATTTGAAAGTAATTTTTAACAATTAGCTTAGGAAAGTCTTTTATAATTTTTTGCTAGCCTTACACAAACTCAAATTTTTTTATGCAATCAATTAAATCTGGCAGCATAGCATCAGGCACTCATTAGGCCGGGCTGCTTGAAATTCATGTACAATTTCTTCCTTATGCTGATCTGCAGGAGCTTTTAAACTTGCGCTGGGATGCTGGCAACATCCCCCAAACATCTCAGACACATTGTCTCTCTGAGCCTGAACTTTTTTAATGGTGGTTAAACATGTTGTCTGCTTTAGTTTCCTGTCTATCTTCATCATGAGCCAGCACCTGTTTCCAATAAATTATATGCAGAACTGTATCAGCAACACCTTGGCAACAGCTGCCACCCTTAAAAGCGAGTGCCCTTGAGGACAATACACCTGTGAACACATAGAGTGTTTATTTAGCTGAAAGCCAAAACTCTAACTTACATAAAGCAATTATCTAAAGCCTAATGTATGCCCATTATTAGCACAAAATAACCCTGTTCTTAAAAACCAATAAAAATCTATTTAAAGGATTTTTCCAAATCCCACTGAAATTTGTACTCAACCAGAGACCCAGTCTTAGCCTGGGACTTAAAATTCTAATGGTGGGCAAGGGAGAGGTTTATATGTGAATTATAATATAATATTCTTAGCTCATGCCAGAATTTGGGGCATGAGCATGCATGGGTGGTACAGCCAAAACTTTAGACTATTGAGCAAGGACACGCTTATTTAAAATAATCTTTGTTGCAAGCAACTTAAAAAAAACACACACATTTGACTGTAGTCTACAGGTTAAAAGAATGAATGGATTGTTTCAGTTTGTATTTAAATGTAGAAATGGTTCATCCCAGAATATCCTTCTTTATTTGTAAAACCCACTTTTGTCTTATGGTTCATTTCCTAATAGCATTACCCTGAGTTAGCAACATACTAATGAAAATGGAACCAGCGTAAGGTAACGCCCATCCTGCCATATAAAATATGTCAATAATGAAAATTGCAGCCAAGTGCAGTAGCCACTGCACACCGATCAGTTTCTGGAGGATTTGACCTGTGGCCATTTCAAGAAGTGGGATTACACGTTACATTTTGTAGAACAACAAATAAGAACAGGGCATAGGTATTGTCTCTCCCTTCCTGAGGTCTCATGAAATCTGAGTGATTTTTTGCTTCGAGTTTGTAATACGTTAATTCCTGTCTGATACTTCCTGTTGACGTGTAACCGATGGACCGATAGTCACTTAGGTGCAAATGTGTTTTAGCACTTCTGTTTGGCTGAATGCAAACGCTGTGGAAGTCACTGCTAATGAGTATTACAGCTTCCTGCTAGGTCCGGTCACTGTTGCTTCACATACAGTACACACGAGTGAGCAGAAACCTGAAGCCAGAGAACTGGACTCGGTGGGGAACCAGCAGGCCTGAGTCTTACAGCAAAATCCACAACACGTCAGGCGGCCATGCTTTCCTTCCAGCAGCCCTGGGAGTGAGTGGTGATGGGCGAGACCGCTGCAGGTGGAGGAGAGGCTCAGGGTGTGGCCCACCAGAGCCCTGTCTGCTTTACTGTCCTCTTTGCAATTTGCTGGTGCTTTCGTTTATTTAGCAACTGTTTTCTGAGCACCTATCACAGACTAAAAGCTGGGGATAGCAAGGGGATTGGACAGATGGTTGTCCTTTCTTGCTGGGTTGTAAAGGCCTCCTCTGCATGTTGGAAACATCTGTGATGAGAGACCACGGTTCTAACTAGGACTCTGTCACTAGTGGTAGAGTTGGTCTGGAGCAAGCCTCTCACCCTGTCAGCCAGTCTCCGCTTTTGTAAAACACAGAGAACAGTTCTGTGGTATCTACACCAGAGAATTCACATGAAACCCAAATAGAACGAATACAAATGTGTCCTGCAAATTTCAAGCTTTGAGTCCTTCGGGGGGTCTCTGGTCAGAGTTTTACCAGCACAGCAGTTATCTCTTTAGGTGAGTTAGCTCGCTAAGTTTAAAAACTCAATATGAAACTCACAAAATGCAGCCACAGTAATGGTTTTATTATCAAAACTCCATCAAGCATCCCAGCCAGACTAAGTCCCCAATGGATTCACTCAATGTGTAAGGAGATCTTTCAGCCAAATTCACTGGGGAAAAACATACAAATATACAATAATAATACTAAAAGAATATTAGGGGAAATGTGTTTTTCTTTTCTAACCAATATGGCTTTATGCTAATTCAAGGCTCTCTCTATGTAGATATAAGACTTTCTTCTTTGATTTGTTTTCTTGATTAGATGCCCTCACATACAATTGCATGTAAATGTGAGAGCTACCCGTTTGATTCCAGGCCAGGGGAAACCCAGGAATGGATTTATGAAGGGGAGCTCATTCCTATTTCCCTTATGATTTATCTTCATTGAAAGTCAGCACATTTAGAGCATGCTTTGCTAACTTAGCACGTGTATGGCAAATAAGTCATGAGCACCAGTTTGCACAGAAAATATGATTTGCTATGTTTAAGATAAACTAATTTTTTTAATATTGAGAGGGTAATTTAAAAAACATTTTTAATTCCTATTGGTTTCTCTGCCTGCTTGTCAGACTTCCCATTGGTGATGAAATCCTGTCAAGTGTAGATTTACTGCTAGTCATGACACCAGACCTGGACTTGTGGTTATTTGATAATAACTGTGATAATAAATTCATCCACTAATTTCTTTCCTGTTGTCCTACATGAGTAACGTTAAACCAAGATGTTATGCTATTGGATGGAGAGAATCATTTTCATTCACACACAAACACACACACACACACACACACACACACACACACACTTTAGAAGCTCTTTCTATTAGGCTACTAACTCCTAAAGCAGTGATGGCGAACCTTTTGAGCTCGGCGTGTCAGCATTTTGAAAAACCCTAACTTAACTCTGGTGCCATGTCACATATAGAATTATTTTGATATTTGCAACCATAGTAAAACAAATAATTATATTTTTGATATTTATTTTATATATTTAAATGCCATTTAACAAAGAAAAATCAACCAAAAAAATGAGTTCGCGTGTCACCTCTGACACGCGTGTCATAGGTTCGCCATCACTGTCCTAAAGACTATAAATGACTTTCCTATGTCACTGGAGGATAATCCAAAAATTGGAAATGAGGTGCCCTATAGCCTGGGACTATCAAAGGTTGTTAGACAAAGTGACAGGCTCCATGGAGGTGGACAAGTGCGTTAAGACTGGATTCATAATGATGACATTAAATACAGTAGTCTGTACATGAATTATAACTGGCCCTTGTCTTTAATCGGTCCCATAGATAAATGAATCCAGACTATCAAGTAAACTATTGCTAAGTTTTGTTTTGGGTTTTCTTTTTTTAAGGCTAGACCCATGCATGGGGGTGGGGGGTGTGGGGGGGAGCAGATGAGATCTTTATAACATACTTTCTATTACTTTTTCTATTACTTTTGGCCTGAAAGAATTTATGCACCTCTGGGGGCATATCTCACGATGTCTTTCCTCATGAACAGAAAGGCTCACCAGTGCCCTTCTGTCAGATTTAAGATTAGGCATCAGATTAAATTCCTTCCCACACATGGCAATGAAACAAGCCTGGCCTTTCTGACCACATGCCTCAAAACAGATCAATGAATCGATAATGATTTGTTTCCCCTCCTTTCCTCTGAAAGCAAGGTAAAGGCTGAAGAGGAATCAGAGCGATTTCTAGGTACAACCCTACCCTGTCCTATTGTGTGAGGGTGATTTATAGAAACACCCCAGGCTGGAGGTTCTGGATGTCCTTTTGCTGCACACAAAGCAGAGAGGACAAACGATAGAATGAAACTAGTATTCTTGCTTGTGTGGGGCTTGGCTTGAGCCCATTTTGAACTGCCAGCTCATTGTTTAAAACTGCACACCTGCGCAGAACCAGCTGTGGTCCGGAAGTTGATTAGCAAAAGTATGTTCATTGGGTCCTGGAACTCCTACAGAAAGTGGTATCATGGTTTTTAAGAATAATATTCCCCATGAATTACCATAACCCAGTCAAATATTCTGCCTTAGCAAAGAGCAGGTAAGAAGGGGAAATAATTCAAGGGTGGGAGAAGGATACAGGAAATAAACTATGAAAGCAGGCTCCCAGACAGGCCCAGGCCTTGCTCAGAACTTAGTATCCATATGCTGTAGGGACATGAGATTCAGAAGGTTGTCCCCAAGCATGACAACTCATCTCTCAGGTACAAGTGGGTAACAGATGGGAAAAGGTGTTGGCTGAGAAACAGTCCTGGATGTGAAACTGGGCATCCTGACTGAAAGTGAGCCCTGAGGTTTTTCAAGCATTCTGGCTAGAAACGGGGAAATGGCCCTTTTCAAGCTTCCTGCTGGATGCCGGCAAATCTGAACCCAGCAGGCTTGCATTCATTTTAGCTTGTGGGCAGCTGTCGGAGAAGGGGGCCGGGGGAGCATGAACAATTGTTGAAAGGGCATTTGGGCTCTGGGAAAAGAAACTAAGACCCTTTGTGATGTGGGATGTTTGCAGACCACAGGGCTCTGCATAATCATGTAAAACCATCTTTGGGGATGGAGACAGAGATGCGGATTGTGCTTCCTTTTAGGGGGAGATTTTGTGGTTGGTTTGTTTGCTGTAGGTTTTAGCAGAAAGGGGGCCCAGGACAGAGGTGCCTACTAGGGGGTCTCCCAACTGTCCAGCGGAGCAGGCCCCTTCAACATGGTGGCTTGTAGGAGGTCAGCGAGGGAGGTGCTGTGGGAAGTCTGTGGAGGGGTTCTGTTGTGTGCATTTTAATCCCCTTCTGCTTTCCAAATGCTTTAGTAATCACTTGTCAAATCAGTGGCCTGGTTTTAGCTGTGCCTCGGGGAAATGTGCGATGGGACTGGATTCGCTTTGGGGGCAGGCAGTCGGCAGGGCAGGAGGGCAGGCAATGAGGTAAAACTGGCTCCTTAGTGAAAGAGGTATCCACAGGGATTCGGAGAGAACCTGAGTAGGATCCTTATCCTTTCAGTGTTGAAGAGAAATGGATCCCCGATGCTGGGTGTTTATGAGACTCGAGAGTCAGGTGGTCATTCCAGGTAGAATTCCTGGATACCAGCCTGGTACTGTCCCCTCCAACCTGTTTGTCTGTGGGCAGGTTACGTAACCTCTCTGCACCCCAGTTTCTGCATTTCTTAAAGTAGAGATAATGAAAGTGCCTATCTCAAGAGGTTTAAATGAAGATTAAATGAAATAACGTATGTTAAGTAATTGGCAGAAAGTGGAATATTAAAAGTGCCCAGCAAAGGATAACTTTTCTTTTATAAACTAGAATTTAAATCTTTACTGCTGCAGTAGAAGTAGGCCTGCCTGTGGGATTTGACAAGGAGAGTCAGAGAGGGATCTGTACCATAGGCAAGGGTTCCCAACCTCACCTGCAATGCCTGACACACAGCAGATACGCAGTAAGTTTTTCCCAAGTGATGAATCATGTAGACCAGGTATTTCAGTACATTAGACTGGAACTCACCTTCATTTATAAAGCTCTTGTTCAACTGCTTTCTGAAATACCCAGTAGAAATAGTAAGGTTATCCCACTGAGTTTGGGAGGCCAAGAAACAGGTAAACAGACATTAGGAATACAGAATGGGATCACGGCAATTCCAGATTATCACCATGCACCCATCCTCACCATGTGTCCTGGCCTGTGCCTTTGCCTAGAACTCCTACAGGAATTGCTTTGGCTTGACCTGCTTGTGTCAGAGCGGACTCCCTCAGCATAAGGATAAGTAATGGTCACCAGTGGAAATGTAACAGGGGCTCTGGTTTCTTTGTAGGACTCCAGATGAGCATTCTGGAGTGGCAAGGTCAAGCAAAAATGTAGAGATGTGAGCAGTGAACAGGCAAGATGCCACTGTACTCTCTCCACATTGTCTCTGTCAGTGGTGTGTGACAGAGACCTAGAGGCAAAGCAAGGGCTGCATGTCATTCCCTGTCATAATGAGGGGGAGGAAGGAAGGAAGGAAGGAAGGAAGGAAGGAAGGAAGGAAGGAAGGAAGGAAGGAAGGAAGGCAGGCAGACATACAGACAGACAGACATACATACAAAGGGGAAGGGGCATTTACCTTTACAAAGCCAGGCTCAAAATAGCATGTGCTTAAGAGGTAAGTGTTATTGGAGTTGTGATAAATCAAACAAACAATAATCATTTAGCTTATTGTCACATTATGCCGTGAATCTTCATAAAAATGGATTGGATAATGAGACAGGAAAAGGAATTTATGGGATAGAAACTGTTCTTTCTTACCACAGTTCCCTGTTATGGATCTAAAATAGACAGGCTAGCCCTAACTGGTTTGGCTCAGTGGATAGAGCATCAGCCTGCAGACTGAAAGGTCCCAGGTTCGATTCCGGTCAAGGGCATGTACCTTGGTTATAGGCATATCCCCAGTAGGGGGTGTGCAGGAGGCAGCTGATAGATGTTTCTCTCTCATCGATGTTTCTAACTCTCTATCCCTCTCCCTTCCTCTCTGTAAACAAATCAATAAGATATATTAAAAAATAGACAGGCTAGAAGGAGAACAATCCCAAACCTGCTCAGGGGATAAGAAAGTCTATGACATCCAAAGTGGGATGTTCACTCTGAAGGGACTGGTCCAGGCTCTATTTTTGGGATGGAGCTTGGAATATATCTTAGATGACCCTTAAGGAATATCTGGATTTTGACATGTAGACTTGGGTCTGGCCAGGGTCATGGTAGATCCCAGTTACAGTTATGGTGTGGATTTAAGTTGTATTTGTGACCACAAATGCTAATTCCATTAACTCCAAATGCATATAATTGATAACAAAGGAGAAGGCATTGATATTTTTAATATCAATCATTAAAACTAAAAGCATCTCATTGGATCCTTTTATAGCTCTGGGAAGTAATCTCTTATTAAATCAATGGTCTGGTCTTAGTTATTATTCCCATTTTACACATGGCAACATTAAAGTTCAGAGAGGTTTTTGATGAGAGTCTTGCAGCCAGAGAGAGGTAGAGCTGGGATTATGACTTGGATCTGCCTAGTCCTTCCTCCCCAGAAGAGAGTCAGAAACTGGCTTGGGGAGGGTGTTAATCGTGAAGTTATGAACATTGAAAAAGCAAATGTGAAACTGGGATCTGGAAGTATTGTGAGTAAGCCCTGAACGAAATTATCCAATGATGTTGCAGACATTTTTCAATATTAGAAGCATACATTTTTTTGGCATGAACTTAAAAAATATCCATATCTTATGATATAGAAATTCAACTTGGCATCTCAGTATTTACTGTATATACTGTACAGAAAATTTACAAATGAACACAAGAAAGTATCTGGAAGAATGTTCACTGTAGCATTTCCGTGAGAGTAAACACAAGGACTTGTATGCATGCATATAAGCATGAACGATGGGTGTGGAAAACAGGGGGTGAGGGTGAGGGCAGGATTGGGGGGATGAGAAGACATTGGGGGGGATAAGGACACATTTGTAATATCTTAATCAATAAAGGGGGAAAAAGAAAAAAAAAGAGTAAACACAAAGCTAAACCAAACCAAACAACAAAACAAAAAACCCTAAAGGCCTGTTGATGAGAGAACTGAAAGGAGAAAATTTTCAAAGCCACAATAAGAAAAATTTTTTACAACTGTGTGATGTGTTTTCAGACTGAGAGGGATCCATTGTCCAGCAAGATGACTACAAAATGATTCAAACTAGGTACACTATCATGAGGTTTGAGAACACCACAGTAAAGAAAACGTCCTAAATCCTGTGGTCAGAAAAATGAGTTCTGTATGAAGTTCCAGAGGTCAGAATGCATTGGTTTTCTAAAGCAGCTCTGGAGGATTAGGTATCAATTTATCACCGCTGATGTGCATGGCCGTGTTAAGAGAAGATAAATAGTTTTCTTGGAGAGTTTGTAGATTAATGATTACCAGGTAGACAGAAAACAAAATATAGGAAAAAGTGAAGCAATTATTACTTCCAAGAAAAACAAAGAGTTTCATAGAAAAAAAAATATAAACATAGTACATTATATATCTTATCAATGAACAGCACTTACAACAATAATAAAATGTATTTATTTATACAATATTATATTAGTGTATTGAAAAGAAAAGGCACATATGCATAGTGTGGGGCAAATGGGGAAGGAGAACTAAATCTTCGTCTATTCTAGAAGTTCAATCAATAATAACTAAAACTGAAAAAATAAAAGGCTAGTGTTATGTTGCTATGTGATTATTTTTAATTTTATTGAGGAATAATTGGCAAACATAATTTTATATATTTAAAGTGCATAATGTGATGACTTGACATATGTATACATTGCAGAACAATTACCAAAAGTAAGAGAACTAACATATCCACCACCTCACATAGTTAACATAGGCACCTCTTGCTTGTGTGTGAGAGAATGTTATTCTTAGGATACAGACACCCAGAAATTCACAGGGATTCTTAAGTTAGTCTTTCCTTTTACTTTATAAAGATCCATTAATTTTCAACATGTAGCATACTTATTTTAGATGTACAACATAATGATTTGATATTTGTATAGGTTGTAAAATGATCACTATAATAGATCTGGTTAACATCCATCCCCATAGTTATAAAAAAATGTTTTTCTTATGATGAGGACTTCTAAGATCTACTCTCCTAGCAACTTTCAAAAGTGCAATACAATGTTATTAACAATAGTCACAATGCTATGCATTACATCCCATGACTGATTTTATAACTAGAAATGTGTACCTTTTGATCTCCTTCACTCAATTTCTTCAAAGGGATCCCCTTGAAATTTAGAAGGATTCTTAAATTGGTATTATGCTATATTGGCATAATAAAACTAAGATCAATGAAAAGATTAATTATTTAAATTAATTAACTCAAACTTCAATTATAGAAAGCACAGGAAAACATATCTACGTATTGATCTAGTTTACTTTTCCAAATTTGATTTAGAAATATTTCTTAAGTACATTTATAGTAATCTGTAAATAAATGTATAAGAAGTTAAAGGTTAAAACACACACATAACTCACTGGCCACAATATTCACTTCTGGAAGGGCTAGGATTTGGAGATGGTCATCAAGAGAACTGTAACTTTCTCTAGAATTCTTGACTCTTACAAAGAGAATGAGTCGAATGACTATATTCTTATGAAACTTAAAATATCCCTTTCTTCACATAGAAGTCTTTTAAAAAATAGGATAAATTTTGTTCACTTGGGTCTCTAACCATGGAAGTAACTTATGTTTTTAAGGTGTATTATATAGTTTACAAAAGGACTTTTGGCTGCCTTATTGGTTTAGTTATCACAGAAGCCCTGTAAGACAGGCATTATTGTACTTTTATCTATAAAACAGATATACACACTGGACAATATGGAGTAAATCCTCAAAGTTCCTCCTGGCTCAGAGTCCGATATTAGAAAAAAAATGGTGCTGCCTTTGTTCCCTAAGATGCCTCCCCTGCTCTGTAACCATATAGCTCATTCCTTCTCTCTCTATGTCTCTCTTTCTTAAGTTGGTATTATGCTATATTGGCATAATAAAACTAAGTTATGAGGAGTTATGAGGAGTTAAGAGGCCATGTTGAGGGAACCCTATGTGGTAAGGACTAAAGGGCAGCCTCTAAGGACAGTG